>NW_004443965.1:17268623-17301814 GCF_000243295.1 Trichechus manatus latirostris
AGGACATCATGCTTGGTAAAGTAGAGGGTCAGCAAAAAAGAGGAAGACCCTCAATGAGATGGACTGACACAGTGGCTGCAACAATGGGCTCAAGCAGAACAATGATTGTAAGAGTGGCACAGGACCGGACAGTGTTTTGTTCCGTTGTACACAGGGTTGCTACGAGTCAGAACCAACTCAACGGCAGCTAACAACATTTAACAATCCTAAGTAAAAAAAATACCATGGGAGCTAAAATAACATTTTATTTTCCATTTGGATAGTACAGTAAAACCTGCAAAATTGGAACCTGTGTAAGGTGGAAACCTGTCAGAGAAGGAAAACGAAACTCTTTTCCACTAAAACAAGTGATACAAAAGTGGTAAGACTGCATCCTGTCAAAGGCAGAAAACTTGTAAGACCTGAAAAACCAAGGCAGGTCTGTCAATTTCCCACTCTCACATGTTTCATTGCATTATATTTGATTACTATGTACACTGGTGGTATCTTGAGACCTTAATATTATTCAGAGCACCTTCATTTTAGCGCATTCTCAACATTGTCGATTTCATATTAATGTGAGATTGTCCAGCTTAATTAAGGTTTTATGGGTTACATCATGGTTACCTTATTTCACTTCCAGTATTACAGAGAAAAATAAATATGTGGATATACCTACTTTTGTCCTTTAAATATGAATGGGATGAAATTTACCATCTATTAAAATGTCTAACTACCGTAGGAAATGGATACTGATAATTGTAGATTTTAAAAAGTACTGCCTCATAAACATAACTATTTGTCAAGAAAGATGTTTACATTCACATATCAAGCTCCAATACAATAGCAAACGCAAGTTATTTTTCTGACGTAGCCTTAACAGACATAGTGGAGGCTCCTAAAACTGTTCATACAATAATCCACATGTACTAGAGCAATTATTCCCTTGGACAGAGGAAAAATTATGGAACCAAATCTGAAATTAAATTGTTACAATAAAACTCTGAAGTGAACCAACCCAAACAAACACACAAATCTAATGAATGCACTGGTGCTTTTTTAGGTCACTATGGTATGCTAGGAAACCCTGCTGGCGTACTGGTTAAGAGCTAGGGCTGCTAACCAAAAAAAAGGTCAGCAGTTTGAATCCACCAGGCACTCCCTGGAAACCCTATGGGGCAGCTCTACTCTGTCCTATAGGGTCGCTATGAGTCAGAATCAACTTGATGGCTACAGGTTTGGTTTTTAGGTTTATGGTATGCTAGTTTACTGTGATACTGTACAAGCAGCAATTTGATACTAAATTTAGTTAGATCAGTTTCAAACATATACAAAATTTAAAAATATAGGAAGCGATAGTCCTGGACAGAATGGAAGAAAAGTGTAGAACAAACCTCAAATTTCAAGAAAAGGCCAGACTTACTGGATCAGTATAGACTACAGGATCCTGCAAAACTACTGCCTTGACATACAGTTTAAACTTGGAACTGAAGCCACTCCTGGAGGTCACCTTTCAGCCAAATAATAGACTGGCTCATAAAATTAAACAATATCACCTGTGAGTATTGTGCGCCTTTAAATAATAATCTATATGAGATCAAATGGTCAATATTTACCCTAAAGCAAAGAAGAGAAGGTAAGGGGGGCCAGGGAAGCTAGTTTAATGGAAACAGAACAACCAGAATGGAAATAATGAGAATGCTGACACATTGCAAAGAATGTGACCAATACCACTTAACAATATGTATAGAAATTGTTAAATGGGAACCTAATTTGCTACGTAAACTTTCACCAAAAATACAATAAAATAAAAGGAAAAAAAATATAGCAAGGAAATTAATAAGGAGTTTCTAAAATCAAACTGAGGCTCTCAGCAAGGCCAAGATGGCTGATGGCTAGGCTCTCAGTAAAGGATTAATCCAGTGCACTCTGAGTAAGCAGGGGAGAGAGACAGGCAGTGTTTCCAAGGACATCATATTTGTGTCACATGCTTCCTGGAATATTCTAAGCACATACATTAGTTTTCTTTTTGAATCCCTCTCCTGCTTGTCAATTTCTGTGCTGTTAGTTGTAAGGCTTGTTACACATATTGGGCATTACGTATCTAGCTTTTACAGTCATACTACCAGACTCAAAGTTACGCAAAGGATTACATATCTTGAGAAGACTCATGTTTCTGGAACTTCTGAGCTTGTGCCCTAGTACTCCATCACCTTGTGTATTGCTCAGATGTTTCACTAAAAAATTTAGCCTGTCTACTCCAGGTGTTCCTTACCATCAGATCACCAGCAGCAAAGTGACTAAGCAATGGCATAGTGAAGATACTAGATAGTGTCCGGCTATTGAATAAAAGCATAATAGCATCTGGGGTCCTAAAAGCTTAAAGGCAGATCTGTGTTATAGCACAACTAAAAGATCATGCAGAAGAAAGTGCTCTTATAGTGGTTCTTGTGATCTAAGAATTTCTATCTAAATTCTTGATCAAAAGGTGGGAATAATGAGTTTCTAAAATCAAACTGAGGCTCTCAGCAAAGCCAAGGTGGTTGACAACTAGACTCTCAATAAAGTGTTAATCCAGATCATTCTGAGTAAGCAGGGGAGAGAGACAGAAAGTGAAGTAATCTACGTGCTTAGAATGTTCCAGGAAGCATGTGTTGCAAATGCAATGTCCTTGGAAAGAATGTTTTGCGCAAATGGTCTTCTGGAAGGAGATAAGATTAACTGATATGAATAAAGAGCTGTTTTTGAACTATTTGTAGGATTAGTCATGCCTAACTTTGTGTATAAAAGCTCAACTTTATCTCCAGAAAGAGTGAGTATTTTGGAAATTCTTCCTGAATGCTGCCTGATTCAAACTGCCATATTCCCTCAATAAAAGTCTTTACTATTGCTTTTAATAGACTCAGAAATTTTACTCTTTGACTAAATCTAAAGTGACAAACCTTCCATACCTATGGACAACATGTATAATAATCAGACAAGGTGGAACACTAACAAAAACATTAGTCTTAAGTAATGACAGTAAGATTGAAACACCTTTTTGAGGTTAGAGCATCCAAATGAGAACTTAGAAGTCAGGATGAAAACAGAGCTAATCAAAGGAAATTAGAAATTCAAGGAAAAAGTTCTAAAATACATACATAATATAGAGTAGAAAGGAAATCAGACTATTCTGGGATGAAATAAAAATAGGAGACAAGTAAAGACTACAATTCAAATCACAGGCAATAGTAACTGTGGCCATAGAAGAAGAGAACAATTTAGCTAGTAAAGAGTAATTATAAGGTTATTTTCATTTATATTACACAGTGCCAAAGATGAACTATCATAAACCACACAGATTATTATAAATTATGGAATGAAAAATGCTTGTCTGACATGAGAAAATAGATAGCGTATATATTTTATGAACCTAAAAAAAAAAAATTGGTTTTATAGTCTATAAGTGAGTTCAAAATAAGCATTCTATTTAAAATGCTTTATTTTAACTCTTGTCATAATTTACTAACCAGGTACAAAGAACATTTGAGATTCTACAGAAACAAACATGCAAAATTAAATAAAAATGCTCATGATTGTAAAATATTTGTTATCCAACAAATTGCTGAGGTATCACAAAAATTAAAATTTAAAGCAAAGACACGATCAAAATGCTGGGAAGCAAACCAAGACTGGGGACGAAAAGACCAAAAATACTCAAGGCAGACCCACCTAGAACATTCATTATCCATAATTTCTGTTGAGTCCTGAAAAATGTAAGGATGACAGACAGGAATGACTCTGGTGTGCATCAACTTATGACTATGATGGCCAAAAACACAAGGTATGTATAGATATTTATAGATAAGTAACTCAATTCCACTTGCTCCTAGCTGATTTGATCTAGTATAAACCTTGCAATATTTTGAAAATTCAAAAAGGTTTTTACATTGAACCATCAAGTTCATGATAGTTAATAAGCCCTAGATATAGATTTATATTTATCTACACTTGGTGTTTAATTTTAAGTAAATGAAATTAGCAACTCAACATAAACCTAACTAGTATCATAAAATATTATAGAATACTATGCTATGCCCATTATTATAATCATTGGAACAAAATACAGGAAAATTCAAATACTTTTTATTGCTGGTCAAAGGCTATTAATTTTTTGTGTAGTTTAATTTTTTTTTAAAAAGGATTTATAACATCATTTACCTGCAGATGAACAATTCTCTGAAATATATCTTCTCTCATGCTCATCTCAATATCAAAACGAGAAAGTCTTTTGTCTGCTTCAGTACTTGCTGCCCGTACTTCTTTGTCAGAGGAGACATGCTGGGGAAAGTCTAGCATGGTTCTTTCCACTGTTGATAGAGAAAAAAATTACTAATACTATTTTCTTCCGGTTGTAATTGAGTTGATTCAGACTCATGGTGACACCGTATGTGATAGAGTAGAACTGTGCTCCACAAAGTGTCTAATGGCTGATTTTTTTGGAAGTAGATCATCAAGCATTTCTTCTAAGGTGCCTGTGGGTGGACTTGAACCACCAACTTTTCAGTTAGCAGCCGAGTGCATTAATCATTTGCACCACCAAGATGTGCAGAATCAATATTAAGTCAAATACCTCCTGCCTAGATGAATGATTATCCAAATATAAGTTTGTCATTTTATACTTTCTGTAAAGGTTCCTAGGGCTATCAAAAAACAGCATCTAATGCAGGACTTGGCTGTTCTTATTGGCACCATTATGAACAACAATAAGTGTTGTGCACTGAGCAATTATCAAAGTATGTTTAGAGCATAATTAACTTACTGGGGAATGTAGGGAAAAAAACATAGTTCTTATAGTCAGGCATCTTATAATTTTGGGGGGGGAAGTATATAAAATGATAAAGAACAACACATGACAGAGAATATTAATTTTCAAGTGAAGAGGATAGTAGCCCTTGAACTACCAAGGGCTGGGACACTAAGTAACTGAAGAAGGTAGTAATTGTGTGGGACCTTAGAGGATGGGTGAGGCAAGAGAAGGGGCTCAGTAGGGGCTGGAGCAGTGGGAAAGGCAAGCACGGGGGCTGGCAGAGACAAAGAATGTTTAAGAATCAAGCAGATCAACTTAGTGGGGTGGGTTATGTTTAAAATAGGAGTTCTTAATCTTGTTTTATTATTAAAAAAACCAAAACAAACTTGTTGCTGTTGAGTCAATTCTGACTCACAGCAACCCTACAGGACAGAGCAGAACTGTCACGTAGGGTTTCCAAGGCTGAAAATCTTTACAGAAGCACTGCTACATCTTCTTCCCATGGAGCAGCTGGTGGATTTGAATCACTGACCTTCTGGCCAAATTTATGTACCAACCACTAAGGCCAAAGAAGAAAAAACTGAAGATTTTTACCAACTTCTGCAGTCTGAAATTGATCAAACAAGCAATCAGGATGCATTGGTATTACTAGTGACTGGAACATGAAAGTTGGAAACCTTCGAAGAAGAAGGAATAGTAGTTGCAAATGTGCCTTGGTGACAGAAACAATGCCAGAGATCGCATGACAAAATTTTGCAAGACCAATTACTTCTTTGCAAATACCATTTTTCAATGACATAAACAGCAACTATACACGTGGACCTCACCAGATGGAATACACAGGAATCAAATCGACTACATCTGTGGAAAGAGACAATGGAAAAGCTCGATATCATCAGTCAGAACAAGGCCAGGGGCCGACTGTAGAACAGACCATCAACTGCTCATACGCAAGTTCAAGTTGAAGCTGAAGAAAATTAGAACAAGTCTACGAGAGCATCCACGAGAGCCAAAGCATGACCTTGAGTATATCCTGCCTGAATTTAGAGACTATCTCAAGAATAGACTTGATGCATTAAACACTAATGACCGAAGACCAGACAAGTTGTGGAATGACATCATATGTGAAGAAAGCAAGAGGTCATTAAAAAGACAGGAAAGAACGAAAAGACCAAAATGGATGTCAGAAGAAACTCTGAATGTTGCTCTTGATTGAATGTCAAGCAGCTAAAGCAAAAGGAAGAAATTATGAAGTTAAAAGAGCTGAACAGAAGATTTCAAAGGGTGGCTCGAGAAGACAGTAAAGTATTATAATGAAATGTGCAAAGACCTGGAGTTAGAAAACCAAAATGAAAGAACATGGTCGGTATTTCTCAAGCTGAAAGTACTGAAGAAAAAATTCAAGCCCTGAGTTGCAATACTGAAGGATTCTACGGGGGAAAATATTAAATGACGCAACAAGCATCAAAGGAGATGGAAGGAACACACAGAGTCATTGTACCAAAAACGATTGGTCAACGGTCAACCATTTCAGAAGGTAGCATATGCTCAAGAACTGATCGTACTGAAGGAAGAAGTCCAAGCTGTACTGAAGGCACTGTCAAAAAACAAGGCTTCAAGAACTGATGGAATACCAATTGAGATGTTTCAACAAACAGATACAGTGTTGGAAGTGCTCACTCATCTATGCCAAAAAATCTGGAAAACAGCTACCTGGCCAACTGACTGGAAGAGATCCATATACATGCCCATTCCAAACAAAGGTGATCCAACAGAAGGCAGAAATTATTGAACAACATCATTAATATCACACACAAGTGAAGTTTTGCTGAAGATCACTCAAAAGCGGTTGCAGCAGTACATCGACAGAACTGCCAGAAACTCAAGCTGGATTCAGTAGAGGATGTGGAACGAGGGATGTTATTGCTGATGTCAGATGGATCATGGCTGAAATCAGAGAATACCAGAAAGATGTTTACCTGTGCTTTATTAAATATGCAAAGGCATTTGACTGTGTGGAGCATAACAAATTATGGATAACACTACGAAGAATGGGAATTCCAGAACACTTAATTGTGCCAAGAGGCAGATGTCTGAACAGAACAAGGGGATACTGCGTGGCTTAAAATCAGGAAATGTGTGTGTCAGGGTTATATCCTTTCACCATACTTATTCAATCTGTATGCTGAGCAAATAATCCGAGAAGCTGGAGTATATGAGGAAGAATGTTGCATCAGGACTGGAAGAAGACTCATTAACAACCTGCAATATGCAGATGAAACAACCTTGCTTGCTAAAAGTGAAGAGGACTTGAAGCACTTACTAATGAAGACCAAAGACTATAGCCTTCATTATGGATTACACCTCAACATAAAGAAAAGAAAAATCCTCTCAACTGGCCCAATAAGCAACATTATGATAAACAGAGAAAATACTGAAGTTGTCAAGGATTTCATTCTACTTGGATCCACAATCAATGCCCATGGAAGCAGCAGTCAAGAAATCACCTGATGTATTGCACTGGGCAAATCTGCTGCAAAAGACATTGTCATGGGTTGAATTGTGTCCCCCCAAAATATCTGTCAACTTGGCTAGGTCATGATTCCCAGTACTGTATGATTATCTACCATTTTGTCATCTGATGTGATTTCCCTATGTGTTGTAAATACTATCACTATGATGTTAATGAGATGGATTAGTGGCAGTTATATTGATGAGGTCTACAAGATTAGATAGCGTCTTAAGCCAATCTCTTGTGAGATATAAAAGAGAGAAGCAAGCAGGGACACATGAGGACCTCATACCAGCAAGAAGGCAATGCTGGGAGCACAGCGCGTCCTTTGGACCTACAGTTCCTGCACTGAGATGCTCTCAGACCAAGGCAAGACTGATACGTCACAAGGACCTTCCTCCAGAGCCTGCAGACAGAGAAAGCCTTCCCCTGGAGCCGGTGCCTTGAATTCAGACTTCTAGCCTACTGGACTGTGAGAGAATAAACCTCTCTTTGTTAAAGCCATCCACTTGTGGTATTTCTGTTGTAGCAGCACTAGATAACTAAGACAGACGTCTTTAAAGCGTTAAAAAGCAAAGACATCACTTTAAGTACTAAGGTGTGCCTGACCCAAGTCAAGGTGTTTTCAATCATTTCATATGCATGCAAAAGCTGGACAGTGAATAAGGAAGACCAAAGATGAATTGATGCTTCTGAATTACACTGTTAGTGAAGAATACTGAATATATCATGGACTGCCAGGGAACGAACAAATCCTTCTGGGAAGAAGTACAGCCAGAATGCTCCTTAGAAGTAAGGATGGCAAGACTTTGTCTCACATACTTTGGACATGTTATCAGGAAGGACCAGTCCCCGGAGAAGGACATCATGCTTGATAAAGTAGACGGTCAGTGAAAAAGAGGAAGACCTTGGACGAGATGGACTGACACAGCGGCTGCAACAATGGGCTTAAGTATAACAAAGATTGTGAGGACGGTGCAGGACCAGGCACTGTTTTATTCAGTTGTACACAGGGTTGCTGTGAGTTGGAACTAACTTGACAACACCTAACAACAAAGTCATGGACCCTCCCCCAAATGCACATAAGCATATAAACAAACAAAAATTCCATACAATTACAGAAGATTCCCAGATTCCCTGAAATCTCAGTAGACACATCCAGTAAGCAGCTGGATATTGGGGCTATCTCCTATTAAACGATGATGATAATGTTGTTGTTATTAGTTGCCATTGAGTCAATTAAGCTGTGGTGACCCCATGTGCACTCCATAGGGCTTTCAAGGCTTTGACCTTTTGGAAGCAGACTGCCAGGTCTGTCTTCAGAGAAGTCTTAGTCTGCTCTAATCTTCACAAATTAAAGTCGGTTCTTAGGCTTTTCCTACGTTTGTATTTTGGCTTTAACTGGGCAAAAATCTATGTCAGTAAAATAACCTATACTATAAAACAAAAATGAGAATAGTTATTAGTGATCATTTTGCCTATGCTATGACAATGAATATATTTTTATTTTATTATCTTCAGTATTTTGAAAGTACCATAAGTAGGAAAAATTTACCCGTATGACATGAACAGTAGAGCTATCCTATTCATACCAAGATTTGTACAGTTAAAGAAGCTAACTCATTCATATCAGTTCTCTTAAAGCACTGTTACAAATACAACTGTAAAAACAAAAAATAAACAAAAATCTGCCACAAATATCTGAATAGTTTAATAATGTATGTTTTTAAAAAATCAAATTAGGTAATTATGCTTTTAGGATTTGATTAAATATACAATATTATGCTCCTTAACTAAGGAGAGAATGAAACAGAAAATTTTTATTTTAATACATATAGTACTTGTTTAAATGATATAGTTAACTATAGTTACATTTTCTGTTTAGTTTTTTAAATTAGCACAAAAAGATATTAACAAGGAATACTGCTCAAGATCTTAAATGAGCAACATAAAATACACAAGCCTAAAACTGGAAACATATTCTCAAACAAATAATAATGCTGAAAAGCACTTCCTTCCTTAGTTTGCCACAAAGACCTGGAACCCAACTTTATGCTCTCACTTCCAAACTATAAACAATGCTGATGCCCAGTACCTAACACTATACAAACAGGGTCTTTAACAGCTATTGTAGAAGGCATAACGTACTCTGAAAACATGCACACGTAGGAAAGATTAGTCTTTAAGATATCTCTTCCCAAACTAAAAAATGATGATAAACCACAAAGATAAATCTTGTTATAGGAGAACAAGAACAATATCACAAAACTGAAAGTATATTTAAAAGATCTATTATTGGGGGGGGGGGGACAGAATTTAAAATAGTAATACTTTTTCAGATTTTGTTTTTTTCCCCACTGATTTTTTATATTAGTCAACTATGTAAGTTATCAGGCTGGTACATCATCTTGGCTGTAGAACTGAGCACCTGGTCTATGGACAACCCAAATCCAGGGTGGGAGATGCACATGAAGTTATAAGTTCTGCTGAATAAGGGCCAATCTCGTCCCCTTGACTTTGATTAACAAGATCGATCACATCTTTTTATTCAGGAGTTTAAACTTAAGACTCGTAACAAGATCTCATGGTCAGTAATGAGAGTGAAGCAGTTGGTAGTAGGGATAGAAACTGAAGAGAAATACGCAGATAAGAGAGAAAGTAGCCAAGTCCCTATTACGGTGGAACACAGAATAGGGAACTCTTGGTGTTGAAAGGCTGGTGGGGGCAACGCAATGAACAGTTCACTAAGGCTATGCTGGATTCTGGACAACTTTCCAAATTCCAAAATGCATTAGTGATTATGCTACCCAGCTCTACAGCTATCCTATGTTTTTATGAAGCCTAGACACATAGCCAAGATTGTATAGCCATAATTACCCTACAAAATATGTACAAGTCTTACAGTTAAGCCAAGTGACTCTTCATTTCTTATAACTCAAAGGACCTAACATATACATTATAAAAGTAATACATGTTCATTTTAGGAAATCTGGAAAACAGATGAAAAGCACAAGGAGGAAAATAAAAATCAACTGTAAACCTACCACTTAAGACATTTGTGTATTTTCTTCTAGTTTTCCTTCTGTGTCCTTTTCTTCTGTGTTATTAAATACTGTTCTGAAACATGATTTTAATGTCTACGTAGTGTTACAGAGGAAGTATGTATCATAATTTACTTAGCTGTTCTATTGGTTGACATTTAGAGATCGTTTCTAAGGTTTTAGTATGATAGAGTACCTATTTATACATAAATTTACACACAAATTTTGCCTGTATTTCTGATTATTTCCTTTGAATACGTGCTTACATTTGGAATTATTGGGCTAGGGTACTAGCTTCTTAAAAGCTTTGATACAGTCAATCCTCATTCTTCACAGATACCATATTTGCAATTGCCTACTTGATAAAATTTATTTGTAACCCCATACTCAGTACTCACAGCGCTCTCATGGTCGTTCATGGACATGCACAGAGTGGCGAAGATGTGAGCTGCCTGATGCGCATGTTCCCACTTGAAGTCGAATGAGGCAATGATTTGCCTTCTTATTTCGGCTCTCATACTGTAAACCAGGGTCCTTTCCGCAGTCTATTTAGTGCAATGTGTTTTGCATTTTTCTGCTTTTTTTTGGTAATTTCACTATTTAAAATGATCCCCAAGTGTAGTGCTGAAGGGCTGTCTAGTATTCCTAAGTGCAAGAAAGCTGTGATGTGCCTTACAGACAGAACACCTGTATTAGATAAGCTTTGTTCAGGCATGAGGTACAGTGCTGCTGGCCATGAATTCAATGTTAAAGAATCAACCATACATACTAACTAAGGTATCTTTAAACAGAAACACACGTAAAACACAGTATGTATTGACTGGCCGACGAAAACGTTGACTGGAGACTCGCAGGAATGTAACCCTGTGTTTCTCCTAGGAGCAATGCTCAGTATTTGCTAATTCAGTGTTTGCTGTGACTTTATAGAACATAATAACTGCAATCTCTTGTAAAACTTGAAAACTGACTGCCAAGCCAGAAAGCATAAAATGGTTTATGATACCCTAAGATGAAACATTGATATACCTTTGCATCCTACTCACCTATATATTTTACTTCTACATCTGCCAGTGCCTGCAAACAGTTCTCGTAAGTTACTTCCTCAACACTGAGCATTCCAACAGCATCATACACCTGTTTAGTCTGCACAATGAGCTCCTCAGTTCTTGTTTTAATTTGCTCTGGTGACAGATCCCATCTTAAAATGTTTCTGCCAGTTGCAGTAAACGAAGAAGCTGTCTGAAGAGCAGACATCACTTCTCTTCCTAAAGTCATTCTGAGTAAAATCTTGGAACCACCAACTCTAAAAAGAAACAGAAAAAGAATAAAAATTAGGGATTTCTGTTGATCCAAAGTCAATGTACAAATGTGTATTATCTAATTAATTTTTTTTTTTACTGTGCTTTAGGTGAAAGCTTACAGCTCAAGTTAATTTCTCGTACAAAAATTAATACATATGTTGTTATGTGACATTAGTTGCAATCCTTATGTGACAGCACACTCCCCCTTTCCACCTCAGATTTCCTGTGTCCATTCAATCACTTCCTGTCCCTTCCTGCCTTCTCATCCTGCCTCCAGACAGGAGCCGCCCATTTGGTCTCCTGTATCTGCCAGAACTAAGAAACACACTCTTAACGAGTATTGTTTTATGTTTTATAGTCCAATCTAATCTTTGTCTGAAGAGTAGGCTTCAAGAATGGTTTTGGTTCTGGGTTAACAGAGCATCCGGGGGGCCATGGCTTCGGGGGTTCCTCCAGTGTCAGACCATTAAGTCCTTTTACATGAATTTGAGTTCTGCTCCACACTTTTCTCTCACTCTGTAAGAGACTCTCTGTTGTGTTCCCTATCAGGGTGGTCACTGATGGTAGCCAGGCACCATCAGTTTAAAAAAAACTGAGCAAATTTTTTTCAGATGAACACATATTTACAGAACTAAATGTGCTTGTATTTTCTATTTTTCTTGCACAGTATAGTTTTAATGGAATTCATACTTTCCAAACACTGTTTTGTTATGTAACTCAATTACATATAAACATACTAATGTATATAGGTCAAAGTTTATTAGTGGCTATCAGGGGCAGGAGGGAGGGGGGATGAAGGCGTCACTGCTTAAAGGGTACTAAGTTTCTGTTAAGGGTAACGGAAAAATATGGAAACAGATAATGGTGATGGTTACACAACATGATGAACATAATTAATGTCACTGAATTGTCCATGTAAAAAATGTTGAAATGGTATGTTTTGCTATATATATTTTTATCACAATAATGAATTTTTTAAGAAAATAATAAAGTTGAGTGCCAGAGACATAATAATTATTCTTTATAAATCAGTAATCTTTCTTATTTAAATGTTTTTCCTGTGCTAAATTCTACCTACTGTGTATGTAGACTCAAAAACAAATATATAAATAAATAAAACTTGGGGTTCAACAAGAAAAGATTTCTAAGATTTTTTTATACTGAAAATAAAAAAATTTTTTTTTTAACCAAACTTTCATGCAAATCAAGAATGGCAATTTGAATTTAACACTTGGAAAATAAACTCTGGCATGGATATGGCAGAAAGCTAAAAGAAAAAAAATTCTTAAGAATAATGATATCAATACTTCACGCTCTTAAAATACTCAAACTAATAATATTGACACCATACATTTATATATTACTTTAGAGCTTATAAATAAAAAATGTTATAATTAATAGCTAACATTTATTGCACAGTTAGGCATTGTTCTAAATGCTTTCCAAGTATTATCTCACTCAGTCCTCACAACAACTTTATAAGGTAGATACTATGCTTATTCTCATTTCACCAAAGAGGAAACTAAAACATGAAGATGTTCAATAACTTGCCCAAGGTCACAGAGCCAGTTATATGGTGGAAGCAAGGATTAAACACCAGGCAGTATGGATTCAGAATGCACGCTCTTAACCTCTATGCTAAGCCTCATCCCTATTATCTTAGGAAAAAAACAAAAAACAAATCCACTGCCGTCGAGTCAATCCCGACTCATAGCAACCTTATAGAACAGAGTAGAACTGCCTCATAGGGCTTCCTAGGCTGTAATTTTTACAGGAGCAGACTGCCACATCTTTCTCGTCTGCCACATCTTTCTCTCGAACAGTGGCTGGTATGCTTGAACTGCTGACCTTTCGGTTAACAGCCAAGCGCTTAACCACTTGTGCTACTAGGGTTCCCTCCTATTATCTTACAAGACCTCAAAACAGCCTTATTATGTACGTCGGGTATTATTTCTCTTTCATCAATAAGATAATTGAGGCTCAGAGAGGCTAAGTGACTTGTTTAAGAATACTCAACAAATATTTAAGGGCATATACTATGGATCTGGTTACTGTAATAGGCAATGGGGATAAAACGGCAAATCAATTGGAGCACTGTTATTATAATATAGTGGAGAAGACAATGAATAAACAGGCAATTATATTACATTGAGATGAGTGCTACGATAGGAGTGTTGTTGCTGTTGTTAGGTGCCGTCAAGGTGGTTCCGACACATAGCGACCCTATGTACAACAGGAAGGTCCTTGTCATCAATTTTCTCCTGGTCTAGGAGCTTCTCTGTGCAGGAACCCTGGGTCCGAAGGACGTACTCTGCTCCCGGTGCTGTTTTCGTGCTCTGCTCCCGGTGCTGCTTTCTTGGTGGTATGAGGTCCCCATGTCTCTCTGCTTGCTTCTCCCTTTTATATCTCAAAAGGGATTGGCTTTAGATATAATCTCATCTTGTAGATTGAGTCTTGCCTCATTAACATAACTACCGCTAATTTCACCTTACTAATATCATAGAGGTAAGACACAGGAAAATCACATCAGATGACAGAATGGTGGACAATCACACAATAGAGGGAATCATGGTCTAGACAAGTTGACAGATATTTTTGGGGAACACAATTCAATCCATAACATTCTACCCTCTGGCCCCCCAAAATTCATGTCCTTGCCACATGTAAAACATATTTATCCTATCATATCATAGCAAAAGATTTAAATCAACTCCATGTCCAAAATCCAAAAATTCCATGAAATCTAGAATACAAGTTATCTGCTTCCAAAGTACAATGGTGCAACAGGCAGGTACAAGCTAGACATTTCCATTACAAATGGAAGAAATTGGAGGGAAAGAAGGAATAACAGGCACCAAGAAAGTCAGCAGAACACATTACATTAGCCTTCAAGGCTTGAAAATAATCCTCTGTTCTCTGAGACCATTTACACAAAGGCCCTACCCTCCAGACTCTAGGTATTGGCCATGCTCTCTGGATTCTCAGTAGAGGCCCCTTGGTCCTAGGCTTCAGCTCTGCCTTCCAGGCCCACTGGAATGGCAATTCTGTTACCTCGGCTTTAGGCGCACGATTCTCCCAGTCCATCTGAGTGGCAGCTCTACCCTTGGAGACTGAGGCAGCTCTGCTTCCTTATCTCTTCAGCTTCTGCTTCCTGGTTCCTTGGCCTCTCAGCTCCTTGGGCCTCACCACTTGCATCTACCCTATTGGGGCAAGTGTTCCAAAGCTCTTCAGCTCCACCAATAAGTGCCTGGAGGCACCCCACTCCACCAGGAAACTTCAGCCATAAGGCACTCAGCTCTCTTGCTCTGTGGGTCAGCTCCACTGATAAGTACCCAGAGGCACCCCACTCCACCAGGAAGCCTCCTGTGCAAAGGCACTCAGCTCTCTCACCCTGTGGGTCGGCTCCAGCACCATCTAGTGCTGGTCTCCTGGTTCTGCTGCTACTGTTTCTCTCCGTCTAGGTCATCTCCAGTATAACAGCTCTCCTCACTTCCTTCTGAATCCAGATTTTAGGTATCTGTTAGAGCAGCACTCTACTCTCGGTACCAATTCTTAGTCATCTAGTGCTGCTATAACAGAAATAACACAAGTTGATGGCTTTAACAAAGAGAAGTTTATTCTCTCACAGTCTAGTAGGCTACAAGTCCAAATTCAGGGTGTCAGCTCCAGGGGAAAGCTTTCTCCGTTGGCTCTGGAGGAAGGTCTGTGTCATCAATCTTCTTTGGTACAGAAGCATCTCAGTGCAGGAATCTCATGTCCAAAGGATGCACTCTGCTCCTGGCACTGCTTTCTTGGTAGCATGAGGTTCCCATGTGTCTCTGCTTACTTCTCTCTTTTATATCTCAAAACAGATTGGCTTAAGACACTATCCAATCTTGAATACCTCATCAGTATAAAAGCTGCTAATCCATCTTATTACCTCATAGTGATAGAGTTTACATCACATAAGGAAATCACATCAGATTACAAAACGGTACACAATCATACAATACTGGGAATCATGACCCTGCCAAGTTGACAGATACTTCTGGGGGACACAATTCAATCCGTAACACTCATTCTTAGCCAAAAGTGTTATTTTGATGCTCTTTCATAAACTATGAAGAATAAATGTCCACAAAGGCTCTTCTCCTCTAGCCCAGTTTCTGAGTTTACAGGTATAGGGTAAAGGCCCTAGTTTTACCCTAAGTAAGGTGGCCTTTCTCCTGGGCTCCAGAGAATAACACCTGGAGTAATTGGGGTGCCTTGGTCTGACACTTCCAGGGTACACTTGAAGACTTGTGCTGGCAAGTGGAGACCAGAAAAGACTCACCTGGGAGGCCAATATCAATTAGCTTAGGAGGCATGATTTAGCCTATCACACAGGACTGGCTGATAAAAGCCCTGAACACAGAGGCTCAGAGAGCTTCCTGGTTGACAAGAACATCTGCTCTCGGAAGTGTAGTGTGTCCCTTGGGACATGGAAACTCCGTGTGGGAACACTCCCAGACCTTGCCCTATGCATCTCTTGGTTTGTATCCTTTTCTGTTATATCTGTAGTTGTATGTATGGTATACTCTGAGAGTTCTGTGAGTTGTTCCAGTGAATTATTGAGCCCAAAGGGGTGGTGGGAGCCAGCAGGTCAGAAAGTTAAGGGTGCCACGCAGAGGCAAAGTGAAGGGGACTTTTGCCCTGGGCGCAAGTCCAAAGGGGTGCTAGACTAGGCCCACTGGAGAATCACCCCCTGAATTGACGGGGGGTAGGGTGCAAGCTTAAAGATTGCTCCCGGATACTCGTTACCCTCGATAAGCCTCTGATGCCATGTGGACTCTGAGCCTGCAGCTGGCAACCTACAGGGGTAGTGGAAAATCAGCCCTGAATTTGTGGCTAGTAGGTTAGAAGGTTGGGATGGCATGTGGACTCCCCAAACCTGTGGCTGGCATGCGACTATTTGGCAGTCTTAAGGATGGTGTGCTTTTAACTTTTGAACTCTGACCTAGCTCCAGGTGGCTAGGGTCAGAGAGAGAGTGTCGTAGGGGAGGCTAGTGATGAGGATGGAGAAGTGGGAATGTGAGGACTGAATCTCCACATTTTGGGGATTGGATTCACGTTGATCCTTATCGTGCAACAAGAAATATAAGTAACTATGATAAATGTTATCTATATCTGTACTCATCCTCGTTTTCTTTCTCTTAAAGAAAGATGTGTCCCCCAACCAACGGTTTTCAGCTTTTGCACCCTGCAAATTAAAAATTTCTCACTTACTCTATTTCCTTGCCTATCATTAATTCTTCCACACTATTCCACTAAAAGTGCTCTGGCAAAAGTGTAACTTCTTTTCTTTCCTGCTCCTCTTCCACTTTTCTGACCATTCCTTCTCAGTCTCCTTTGCTGGCTTCTTGCCCTATATCCACAAATAAAAGTTGGTGTCTGCCATGATTCTGTGCTTGGTTTTCTCATTTCATTTTATTTATGAAGCCTTTGACTCCCAAGACTTCAATGACCACCTATAATTATCTATAGCTTCCATTCAGATCTCTCACTGGAGCGCCAGACCCACATATGCAACTGCCTCTGACATCTCAACTATAACATGTTGAAAACTTAGTCTTCCTTACAAATCCCAACTGGAGTTTACCACTCTCCTTCTAGGCACCTAGGCTAAAATCTGCCATACATATGACTGGTATGTATCATCATCACACCTAATATTTACTAAGAATTTATTAATGTGTTTTCTTATTTAATCCTCCCAATAAGTAATGAGGCAGGTATTAACCCAACTTTACTGGGCACAGAGAGGTAAAGTAGTTTCCTCAAGGTCAAACTGCAGGTGTGGAGCTGAGAATCAAACCCAGGTCTGACTCCAGAACCCATAATCTTAACTACTATGCTACACTAATATTCCAAGTATATCCCAGAAAAGGTAAACATCAAATTTCTCACCAATTTGACCTCCCTGATCTTCTACCCTGCTTTTGATAAGGAGAGAACCAGGTAAGTTAAAGCATACCCATTTAAATCATTTATCTGATTTGTTATCTGTACCACTCCCTGAGGCATTGCTGCAGGGAATATGGAGAAGTGTCCCACCTTAGCTTTCTCTCAGCTCTGAAAAACAGGCCATGTTGGCTTATGCAGCTTTTAGTCACTCATTTCTAAAGACTAAAACAACTTAAACTAGGACTACTCAGATGGCTACCTTTTACATCCAAGTCTCATTCCTTTCCAGAGCCCTTTAATTAACTGTTCTTAGGTAATCAGTAAACCACTTGAAAAAGTGTACTCCCAGGAAGTAGCAAACCCTTTCTTAAAGTTCTCAGGTAAACAAGTTTATCAATCAGGTTCAGCAGAGGCATTCTAAGAAAACTCTCTGCGTAATAAATGCCGGTTCTTTATTCTCTAGTGATTTCTCAGATAAGAGATATTGATATGTTACCATCATCTGTAATTATGCTTACATTGCAGACTATATTAACAAAAAAAAAAAAAAAAAACCTCATTACAAAGCAACCTGCTATAAGATAAATTAGCTGATTCAGTCATTTATTCAGCAGACATTTAGTGACACCCTAATACATACTGTGGCTACAAAGATGAGTAAGACAGGAGCTTATATAGCCTTGTGAGGAAGAGACATAGAAAGAGATAGATTACAATATTAGGCAGCCAATTCTATATGAAAAAGTTATTTGGGAACATAGAGGACAGAGCAATTAGCTTTGCTTTGGGGAATCTAGAAAGACTTCAACAAGCATGTAACATCCAAACTGCTTCAGTCTTTCAAGATAGATGTATGAGGTATGGAGGGCATGTAGATTTGATGGGGTGTAAAGAGTGGGAGTTAAGGCTAAAATAGTAGGTCAGACCCAGACTATGTATCTTCCAATGATTTCCATAACCAAGCTGATGATAAAAACAAAATCCTTTAGTTGGGTTGGAAATTTTTGATGAACAATGGATTACGATGATGGACAGCTTAGGGCCTGAGAGATACTACTGAATATTGGTAGCAGCTAAATCTTGCAAGAAATTCTGAGACCATCCTTCTGTTTTCCACAATCATGAAGTTCTATATCTCTCACTCTATGTACACATGCGCACACACAAAAGCTTAGAACTCGGTTCTCCTCTTTCTTTTATAACTTTTGTATCAATTTACAGCTAACAGAATTGACCTAGAGTATCATACATCAATCTTCACTTCAACTAGCATATATGGACAGTCTTCTAAGTGTACTTCAGGTAGTGTTACCCATATTAGCTACTTCTACACGAAAATTCTTTAAGTTCAAGGTGTTAGGGTATACAATGTCAAGTAGTTACATGCTCTATCCATTCTGTATTGAAAAAAAAAATTAAAAAGACTGTTTTGATCCTTTCTTTTTTTTCAACCTGTAAGGGAAAAAGCATAAGTTTATAAAGTAAGTCCCAATATAGCACCTGGCACATCACAGACAGTAATTGTTTGTTGAATGAATTAAGTCTGTGTGAATACCGAACCTTATCACTACCCAATGCAAGCCACAGACTGGTAGGAGATATACCAGGAAGGCTGAATGGTCTGCTCTCCCAGGTCAGGGGAGGAACGAAGACATTTTCCTTCTGATTCTATAAACTCTTTGGGAATATGATCTGTGTTTTAGTCATGTTTGTATTTCTTGGCAAATGTGGAGGAATTTGCTCAGCACATAGCATATATGTGATAACTATTCAATGAATGAAATAGGGACGGGAAGAAAAATCTAGATTAGTTTGTCCTAGAATGACTACTGTTTGGCTCAAGACTACTAAGTTCAGCCTAAGCAAACAAGATAATAAAGCAAGAAAGAGAAGGTACTAAGCATCAGGAAAGTTGCTGAAGAATAGCAATTAACTAAGGATATATCATAAAGTACTCTGAGACATGGATAGGTATCTACAGAACATGCCAGTACACTTGGAAAGCAAAGCACTACAATTTGACTGCTCTTGCTTCCACCTGCTGGTATAGGGAAGTAATTTTTTAGATACGCAGAAATTGTATAGCAGCACTATAAAAAATGACTTTATGAAAATATTGAAATTTGAAAGCTGTCTCGCCAAGGTACTACAGTACATTTCTTATAAACAGCCATTCACTAAACCGTACACCACAAGTCAGCTACAAATATTGAGTGTAGAGTAGAACTGTCTAAACATGGAGACATTCCACTGGCCTTTATTCTGAGTAGGCTCCTTTGTCTGATAAAGCCAAAAAGCATGATTAGTTTTCTTTCATTATACAATCCCTTTTTTTGTATTCACAAAGGTAGCATTTACATTTGATGACTAAAATGACCAGTGAAATTTTAATGGTCCAATCTTGGTCTTAAAGAGTGAAAATCTACCACTTGATTTGAAAACGGTGCCACACGCAATGTTATTTGTGCATTACTTCCTCTATCAGCAATATTTAAAAGTAGAACTAATTGTACAAAGGCTCCCCTAGGAAGGAATGCCTGATTCACTTTCAATTGTTTCTCAAAATTTTAGTGATTCAGTTTAAAAAAAAAGGAAAAAGGTAATTTTATTTTAAATTTTGCAGTGTAATGGAAATACGAAGTTCTTGCTTCCAAATTTCATTGTAAATAAATGAAAAGGGACTCTTTAAATAAAGTCTTGTTTTCCAAGAAACATGAAAATAAAAAACATTAGGAAGAAACTGCTCAAGATCATATGAAGAACTGTGTGACACTAGAAATACATGTAATATTTCTACCCTTGACAGACAGAACTTTTAATTAGAAAAGGTTCATGTTACAAAATCATAAAGAACGAAAAAAAGAAAAATCATAGGTTCTGAAAAATAAGAAATAGAAGAATTTTATTAATTTTCTCTTAAATTTGTATATGAGACAACTGGTTTAGTAATTACAGGTTTTTAATAAATTTCTTATTGTGAACATGAAGGGATTTTTCTTAAATTGTATAACTGAGTTAAGTAAAGCTAACTGAGACCACAGATCATATAAAAACAAGTGCTGCTTCATAAATGAAAGCAACAGATTTCCTTAATAATTCATTAGTAAAGGGCCCTATCCACATACAAGGAAAACCACAATTCAAAAGACATTCTAATTTTATTTTTCTCCAGAAGCATGAATAAATTGCCTTCAGCACATTTAATTGGTGTTTGGGGCATACTTTTCAGAATTGAAGTCCTCACTAAATTGCTCAGGAGAGAGATTCTTCTCTCCTAGTACATTATTTAATACTTAGGCTTTTTTTTTTATTTTTATTTTTTGTTATCTACGCATGGGTATTTTGCTGTGTGAGTGATGATGCCTAAGTCCCCATCCTAGACCTGGCTAATAACTAGTTTTCTGACCGGTTCATTTTTATGTATGACAATGATATTATGATTATGTTTCTTTTTTAAAAACTTTATCGTTTAGAGCTATATACCGAAATACGATCGAAATAATATAATGCTGGGTATATATTTCAAAATAATTGGGGGAGGTATATAAAAAATATCGGCCACGAGCTGACAATTTTGAAGTTTGGTGGTAGGTACATGGGGAGGTTCAGAATAATACTTTACTTTTGTTTACAGTTGAAATTTTCCATAATAAAAAGTAAAATAAAAAAAAAAAGTATTTCACGTGTTGTTATGCTAAATTCAGACAGCTGAGTCGATTCTGGCAGAGCAGAACGGCCTCATAGGGATTCCAAGAAGTGGCTTGTGGAGTCCAACAGCTGACCTTTTGGTTAGCAGCCGAGCTCTCAACCACTGCAAGACCAGGGATCTGTCATGCTAATGAGCATACTAAAAGGGATATTCGATGGAATAAACCCCAAGGGGGAAACTAGAGGAAAGGTAAGAATAAATACATTTCTCTAATAAATGAAAATTCATAAATTTACAGTTGGAAGTGGTCTTAGAAATCAGCTTGTTGAAATACTTTAATAATGAAGGCCAGTGATGTTAAGCCACAATTACAGGCCGAGGCTTAAACATTTTACTTTACTGCAGATATGGGGAATGTTATGTTAGAAATACATTAGAAAATATTCAAGTGATACTGTGTATTTAAAACTTGAGGTTGGCAACTTTGAACATAGCTATCAGATGGGTGGCATGCCACTTCTAAGTCTCTTTAGTTGCTGCTTGGCTACTGCCAACCATGACTACCACCACCATCAATACTGCCAAACATCTATGTAGCAGGCACTGTTCTAAGAGCTTTATATACCCTAATTCATTTAATCTTTCCAATAACTCTATGACCTAGACCCTATTATTATCCCTATTTTTAGTAGATGATGAAACTGAGGCACAGAGATGTTAAATAACTTACCAAGGCCACACAGCTAGAAATGGCTAGTAACCCAGGCAGTCTGCTCCAGAGTCAGTGCTGTTGAATACTATAGCATACTGTCAATCACACTATCACTGGCAATTCTACCATTCTCTTCAAGTTGTGCACAGCTATTAACCTAACACATTATCCTACCTGCTACTTTTCTTTATCTTCTCCTGTCCTTGTTGAGGGACGGGCAGGGCCATAATCAGAGGGTATGGCTTATGTGGCACTGTACTGACCCACGCCATGACCCGAGATTCTCCTGTTAGTCTGGCACAGCAAACCTAAAAGCCACTAACTGTCATTTACTTAGGAGGATTATGTGAGAGTGCTATCAACTGTTTACACGAGAAAGAAAAATAGTTACGACATCTTGTATTTCTATAGTAAAAACCAAAAAAACCAAACCCATTGCCATCAAGTTGATTCTGACTCATAGTGACCCCACAGGACATGAAGATAATTTAGCAGATGTTATCTCATGACGGTAAAAATGATCTCAAATTCTTTAACCTTCTATATACCAAAAGGCAGGGGATATAGAAGGTCAAAGAAAGTTTTAAAGCAGGGTAGAGAGCTTCCTCACCAATAAAAGATAAAAAGCAGCTTTTTAAAAAATTTCCTAACAAAGATGAAAGATGAATAATTACCAACTTTAGGTCCCTTAGGTTTGAAAACCACAAGAGAAACAAGATGAAAGTAGAACTACATCTACAAATATAATTCAAGGTCATTCATCTACTTACGGAGGGCTTATTACATCCATCCACTGTGCTCAGTGTTTTCTATGCACTATCTCATATAATTCTCACTCTACAGATGACGAAGCCAAGGTGGAGAAAAGTTTAGCTACTGTTATGGACTCAATAGTGTTCCCCTAAAATGTGTGTCAACTTGGCTAGGCCATGATTCCCAGTATTGTATGATTATCCATCATTTTGTCATCTGATGTGATTTTCCTATGTGTTGTAAATCCTGCCTCTATGATGTTAATGAGGTAGGATTAGAGGCAGTTATGTTAATGAGGCAGGACTCAATCTACAAGATTAGGTTGCATCTTGAGTTAATCTCTTTTGAGATATAAAAGAAAGAAGTGAGCAGAAAAAGGAGGGACCTCATACCACTAAGCAAGAAGAGCCAGGAGCACATCCTTTGGACCTGGGGTCCCTATGCTGAAAAGCTCCTAGATTAGGGGAAGACTGATGACAAGGACCTTCCCTCAGAGCTGACAGAAAGAAAAAGCCTTTCTCTGGAGCTGGCACCCTGAATCTGGACTTCTAGCCTCCTAAACTGTGAGAGAATAAATTGCTGTTTGTTAAAGCCATCCACTTGTGGTATTTCTGATTCAGCAGCACTAGATAACCAAGAAAGCTACTTACCCCAAAATCATGCAACTATTAAGTGGCAGATCTGGGATGTGAATCAGGCAATCTCATTCCAAAGTCTGAAATCTTAACTATTTACTAAACTGTTTCTTTCAACCTAAAAATGTTATATTATTTTGTATAAGCCAAGCTGCTGGTTACCAATAGAATAACAGAATTTCAGAACTGGAGGTCATCTAGTCTGATTCTGTATCTTCTAAGTATATATACATGACTTGGTGGAGGGGAGTTGGGAAGAGAAGGGAGTCTAAGATGATGAGCATGTTTCTGCTTTACAGAGATATGCACGACAGTGCCAATCACCAAGCTAGGGGATTCAGGAGGAGAAGCAGCTTAGAATGTTTCATTTTTGGGGGCACAGGGAGGAGAGTGAGAGGGCTGTGGGGGAATAGGAGCTTGACATGCATTCACTTTTAGACATTTAGTTTGTGATGTCAGTGAGATATCCAAGTGGAGATGAGTACCAGGCACCTGGTGTTCAGAAGAAAGTAATGGGCACAGGGCTAGTTGATAAAGACACAAAGATGAATAAGCCTCAAGGAACTTAATGGCTAGTAAGGCAGAGAAACATTAGAACTCATTTAGCAAATACTTATTGAGCACTTATGTTATAATAGACAGAGATAATGACAACATAGTATTATAAATTCAATTATAGAGTTAAATACAGGCAGTCCCTGGGTTACAAACAAGATCTGTTCCTAAGTGTGTCTTTAAGTCAAGTTTGTAGGTAACTCAGAACAGGTGCATATGGTTCTTATGTAGCCTTACTTTAGTGCAAGAAAAGGCTCAAAGCCTTTTCAATGATTTCAAAGCTGCACGTGCAGCAAGTGAAGGTGATTGTGATGAAGAATTTGTTGCGAGTAGGGGTTGGTTCAATAGTTTCAAAGTGAGGGCAAATCTACATAACATTAAAGAACAAGTACGAGTTGTCCTAAATTGGACGTTTGTAACCTGGGGACTTACTGTACAAGACTTTACAGTTGGATAGAGGAAAAATGCTCAACAGACTGGAGAGTCTGAGAAAACTTCTTAGAGGCAGTCATGAATAGCAATTATCTAGGATAGAATGGGGGAAGGGTGGGTGGAGAAGTGTAATAGCAAACCTGGAAGAGTGAATGGGACCAACAAAGACCCATTATCAATCACTGGCATAGTGTATTCCAGGAATTACAAGCATTTTGGAATTCAGAAGTGAGAAGTGGACAGAGATGAGGCTGTAGAGGTTGATAGGCAAGATTTCATGGGTTCATTTATGCCATGCTACAGAGTTTTAACTTTATATTGTAGGCAGTGAGGGAGGTGAGATTTGTATTTTAGCTGGGCACTCCAGTAGCTGTGGAAGGTGTGGAAAGTTGATTTTAGGGGGCAAAGGAGACGAGTTAGGAAGCTGTAGTAATCCAGACGAACAATGAGAATTAAAGTGGTAGTAGGGGTGGAGAGAAAAGAATGGATTCAAGAAATATTCAAGAGGTGAAAGTGACAAGATGTTGTGAAACACAGGATGTCCCAGAGTTTCTAGTTTGGGTGAGAGGGTTGATAGTGGTACACCAATGAAACATAGCAAATTTACCACTGGACAACAGAAAACGCAGGAGCAGAAACAGGTTTAGGGAAATATTACTAGGTAAGTTTTAGACATGCTGAGTACTGAGTGCCTCTGAGATATACCAGGGTGTGTGTGGTAGTGTGGTGATATGGCAACTCGATATGTGAACCTGAAGACTGAGAAGACTCTGATATAGATACAAATGTCTTCAGACAGTAGGTATCATTCTTAGAATGGACTGGGTCACCTAAGGAGATCACGTAGGTAAGAACAGTGGAGAAGTATGTAAAAGTAGGGAAAGAGAAAGACTGCATAGTACCTGGATTGGGGGAATGTTTCAAATAGGAGTGTGTATGTGGAAGAAACTGGAGTATGTACGAAGGTTAAAGGAAAGGAGACAATAGAGAAAAAGAGATTCACAGTAAAAGCTGAGAATTGAAACTTGAAAAAAACCAACACTTGAGGGGCAAGTCTTAGTAAAAGGAAGTTTAAAAGGAATCTGAGGATTGCTCAAAGGAAAAGAAAATTAGGAATTTATTGCTTTAGAAGTCAAAAAAGATGGTATGGTCAACAGTGCAAATGTTACTTGGAGACCAAGTAAGGTCAGTGGAAAGCATCCACTGGATTTGGCAACCAACACCCAAGATTTAAAGTGTCATCTGATCAGTACCTCTCCTCTTGTTCTTTGGCAGGTTCATCAATTTGCTAATTCATACTGAACTTGGAAACAATTCAAGATTCTAAGTTTTTCCTAAGTGCTGCTCTTATATCATCTTGCTCTTACACAGGTGATTTGTTGAGTTTAAATAAAAGATTTCATATTAATGCTATTAAGAATCTCCTTATTAGACTGGTGTTCTAGTGAGTAGAGAATCTTCTGGAACTTTAATTTTTCACTTTTACTTAGACTTTAGTCAGCTGAAAATTTTATCAGTGAGTCATCTATATCCTCATCCTAGTCACTGATAAAGACTTTATGATTTTCAATACCACATACAGCCAGTTGCGAATTATGCAAGGGTTGATTACTCATTCTTCACATGAATTATCCAGGTCCTCAGGACTACTTTTTTTCTACCTTGAATGGAAAGGAAGAAACTATAAATTACTATGTACTTATACGTATCAAGCACTGTGCTAGGTGTTTTCTCATACGTTGCTGCAATTGTTACAGAAGCCATTGGAGGTAGTTATCCAATCTGTATGCTGAGCAAATAATCTGAGAAGCCGGACTATATGAGGAAAACGTGGCATTAGGATAGGAGGAAGACTGATTAACAGCCTGAGACATGCAGATGACACAACCTTGCTTGCTCAAAATGAAGAGGATTTAAAGCACTTACTGATGAAGATCAAAGATTACAGCCTTCAGTATGGATTACACCTCAACATACAGAAAACAAAAATCCTTACAACTGGACCAACAAGCAACATCATGATACACGGAGAAAAGACTGAGGTTGTCAAAGATTTCATTTTACTTGGATTCATAATCAATGCCCATGGAAACAACAGTCAAGAAATCAAACAACATATTGCACTGGGCAAATATGCTGCAAAAGATCTCTTTAAAGTGTTAAAAAACAAAGATATCACCTGAGGACTATTTTCGAATTGCCTAATAAACATGCAAAAGCTGAACAATGAATAAGGAAGGCCGAAGAAGAATTGATGTCTTTGAATTATGGGGTTGGAGAAGAATATTGAATATACCACGGACTGCCAGAAGAATGAACAAATCTGTCTTGGAAGAAGTACAGCCAGAATGCTCTTAGAAGTGAGGATGGTGAGACTTCATCTCACTTTGTCTCGCTTACTCTGGACATGTTATCAGGAGGGACCAGTCCCTGGAGAAGGACATCATGATTGGTAAAAACAGAAGGTCAGCAAACAAAGAGGAAGACCCTCAATGAGATAGACTGACAAAGTGGCTGCAAAAATGGGCTCAAACGTAACAACTATTATGAGGATGGTGCAGGACCAGGCAGTGTTTCGTTCTGTTGTATACAGGGTGACTACGAGTCGGAACCACCCTGACGGCTCCTAACAACAAGTTATTGTTACCTCTATTTTAGGGTTGAAGAAACTGAGGTTTAATGAGATTACACAGGCGTCTGAACCTAGTTTTGGCTCCAAAGCTCATGTGGTTTATATTCCAGTGCATTCCCTTCCTTGGGGCTATTTCATTAGTTTTTAGTATCTATGCCTTGGGTACTCAACTTACTCAATGTGACAATTTCTAAACTCTGGTAAACAAACTAAGGAAAAGAGTATACCCTCCCCCTGATCTTTACATGTCCAAATCCTACCATCTTTCAAGGCCCCTTTCCCACACATAAAATATTTCCTCATTCCTCCTTTCTATACTGGAAGTAATCTCTCCCTCCTCTGAACTCTTATTTCAATTTCTCTATTACTTTCTGTAGTACTTACAATGGTCTATCATGTAGTCCAATTATTTATGTGTGTGCCTTAGATCACCCTTACTAAGTTGTATTGCCTTGGCCTTTTAAGAAAGGTCAAAACAGTAATAGCTCCATGAAGTTTACTTCTGCTTTTCCTATGTAAGTATTCTTAAGACTATTATTCATTGCATCACTCAACTTCCCCTATACAATACATCAACATGATAAATTTATCTCATAAAAGTTCCAGGAAAACCTTTGTTACTGATAATTCTTAACAACATGTTTTCCCTTTGTCCTTATTTCCAGAAAACCCATAGTAAAATTCTGGGCCCAATGACTACAGCAACTAGGCCAACCCTAGTTGCTTTTTTTTGTCTAATATTCTTTTCCCTTTACATTCTAAATCTTAATGTGTTTTTTTTTTTTTTTTCCTTCCGTTAACCAACTACAAATTATTTTTGGTAAAGAGGGAGTATAAAATAAATTTCAACAAAATAATACCAACATAAAAAAACCAAAAACCAAACTCACTGCCATCAGGTCAATTCCAACTCATAGCGAACTCATAGAGAACTGCCCCACAGGGTTTCCAAGGAGCGCCTGGTGGATTCAAACTGCTTACCTTCTGGTTAGCAGCTGAAACCTTAACTACTACCCCACCAGGGTTTCCATACCAACATAAGTGCCTCTTATACAGGACCTAAATGCCTTATACATCTGTCTTCGTGCTATTTATATTTAGCACAGTCCCTTGCATATATTAACTGTACTCAGTTAATGTTTGTGGCATAAATTAATATTTAGAAGCTATATATAGTTTAAGTCAGCCACGTTCCATTACTCACAATTTCTGTAACTTTATAATTTCTCAGTGTCATAAAGAACATTTTTTATGAGTGGTTATCCACCTTACTGAATAGCCTTGGGAACTTTTCGCCATTCTGAGAAAGTTTTCCATATTCTTCCTTCCTTTCAGCTGCTTCTGTGCAGTTATGAGAGTATAGTACTTATATCACAGGGTGCTGGACCTAATATGGGAAAACCTGTGAAAGCCAGAACCTGTGTAAGGCAGAAACTTGTCAGAGAAGGAAAACTCAAGTACTTTCCACTAAAACGAGTGATAGAAAGTAGTTAAGACTATACCTTGTCAAAGGTGGAAAACTTGTGAGACTCTGAAAAACAAGGCAGTTCCGCCGAGTTCTGGCTCTCACAGGTTTCACTGTATAACAGGCATGAGATGTGTTCTGTGATATGGATCCTCCATAATGGCTTCTTTGAGTTCTCCTGGGCGTTTTGTCCACCACATAGGGCAAGCTGCATGTCATTATCTTCTTCATCTGACCAACAAGCATTCCTGCTTCTCCCAGGATTACAACCTGTTTGGTGACCTGTGTTTCCCTAGTTCCAAGTAATACAAGTCCAGCGAGTCTGGCTTCTCTGTGCTGGGTTGACCCCAGGTCCACCCATGAGAAGTTTGCTTTCTGTTCTTCCTCAGCTGTGGTTGGTTCTGATTCGGTACTTCAGAGGTTGGCACCTCCTTCCATTTCTTCCATATCCAGCCTGACATGCTTAGAAGGAACTTCTGCTCTCAGAGTATTTATTAATTAGATAATCACTCTACAGACCCACCAAATGGGTCTGCAAGGCACCAGGTCACGGTCTAAATGACCCGAGTGATGACATGGGAATATGACAAAGCTCACGCCTTTTAATACACAGTTTCTCTTCTGCGTCACCTCCATCCCAGTATATACTCAAAATTCCTGTGTATCTGCTGGTTACACTGATAGCTTCCTACTGCACGTTGCTCCACACTGTTATTTTTTATTATGCAACTCGATCTAAATTGGCTCACTTAATATGCAAACAGTAATCTCCCGGGCAACTAGTTTTTTTTGCATAAAGAAATTTACAACCAGCTATTTCATATAGGGTTTAAAAGATTTACTTCTACTGAAAGTTATACCTATAATTGTCAATATCCAAATGCCAAATCTATGCCTCTGCTCCTTAGATACCAGCAACAAATAATGAATTTACAATAATTATTATGGATGACATCTTTTCACCCATCCAGTGAACAAATATATTTAGTGAGCATCTCCTACGTGAAAGGCACCATGCTAAGTGCTGGAGACACAGATGAACAACAAAAACACTAGCTCCTGATCTCAGGGAGCTTGTAAACTAGTGGGGAAGACAATCACATTAACAGTATTACGTGTCCCATGGAAGTACGGCATATGGAGGACCTAATTTGGTAACAGTCAGGTAAATTCACCCAGAGGAAGTGCAAGCGAAGAAGATACTGACAGCGCTTAATCACAATCCAACTATTTCACAGATCTATTTATTCTCGGACTCCTGATGAGAGTGAGGGCATGAACCCATGAGGGCAGGGATAGTGTTTGCTTGTCCGCAGTTTTATTTCCAGAGTTTAGCTGAGCAGCTGGCACAGATCAAACACTCTGTATTTTTGAATGAAAAATATCCAGAATATATGAATGCTTAAACTCAACATGTAAATGACAAACAATCCAACACAAAAATGGACATAAGACACAAACAGGCACAAAATGCAAATTACAAAAAACATGAAAACACACTCAAACTCATTAGTACACAGGACAATGCATGTAAAACCTAGAGGTGGCACTTTACAATCACTGGATTGCCAAAAGGTCTGACAACACCAAGAGCTGCTGAAGATGATGGATCAATGGGTATTCATGAACACTATGCTGGGAAGGGAATAAATTAGTATCACCACTTTAGAAAAGAACTGGCATTATTTTGTAAAGTTAAGGACGTGTACATCCTACAACCCAGAAATTTTTCTCTGAGGTCTATATCCTTGCGTATACAAACTGGGAGAAATTATAAGAATATGCATAGCACTACTGCTTGTAACAGCAAAAAGCTAGAAACAACCCAAATATTAATTGACAAGAAAATGTACAATAAATTTTGGAATATTCACACAATGAAAGATCTTACAAGAGTGAAAATGAACCACAGCCATGTGCAACTGGTTTCTCCATGTGAAACTAAATCACATATCGTTTAGGGATACATGTTTGTGGTAACATTATAAAGGAAAAAAAGAGCATGATAAGTAAAAAATTCAGGACAGTGGATAATTCTAGGATGAAGAAAAGGGATATGATTGGAGAGGGGCACCAAGGGACTTCGAAAGTATAAGAAATATCCTTTTAGGTATACAGATACCTTTTTCTTCTTCATTCTTTACACATAGAAACAATCTTTTATATATAATATTTCATAATAACTTTTACAATAAATGAATAAATGTGTTAGCCAGGCTGTTGAGCAGTGGGGGAAGCGAAGAAAAGTTCCAAACTAAAGGATCAGCATATATGTTAATTAAGGCCAGGAGATGAGGATGCAACTCTGCCTGAAACAGTGAGTTTAATGAACATAGTGAGATGGGGGAGTAGGGAAAGGTAAGTAGGGTTAGACCGTATAAAACCAAAAAACACCAAACCAGTTGCCATCAAGAATTCCAACTCATGGAAACCTGCTGTGTGTCAGAGTAGAACTAAGCTCCATAGAGTTTTTAATGGCTGATTGTTTTGGTAGTAGATTGCCAGGCATTTCCTCTGAGGCACCTCTGGGTGAGCCTGTACCTCCAATCTTTTGGTTAGCAGCCAACTGTGTTAACTCTTTGCACCATCCAGGGACTCTTAGACTGTATAGGGACTTATAAATCATATTAAGGAATTTTCATTTTATCCTAAGGTTAATGGGAAGCTAAAGAAGAATTTTGAACTGGAATGTATATATCATATTTGCATTTCATAAAGATCTTTGTTTTCATAAGGAGAATACATTAGTAGGAAGCAAATATTGAGACTGGGATATGATGAGAGCTAGGATTATGGTGGTGGTACTGGGGATGGAGAAAAGAGAGAATCTAAAGACTATTTAGTACTTGGTAGCTGATGGAACAGGTAAAGGAGAGAGAAAATGAAGCCAGGAATGGCTCCCAGGTTTTTCACTTGGGTAAATGGTGACATTTATTGAGACAGAACAACAACAGAAGAGAAGGTTTTCAGGAGAATATTGTAAATTTAGTTTAGGAGAAGTTAATATTGCAAGTAAACAACCATGTAACAGGTGCTTAATAAATACCTATAAAGTGAAAAAACTGACTGAATGTGAGACCTCCAACTGGTAGCTGGAATTGAATACCCTTCATCTACTTCTGTTCTAAAGAAATAATTTTATTTTTTACCTTGGCAAAGAAGACTGAAAGAATCTGAAAATAATTCCTATGAAATCTGAAAGGTGTATATATGTATAAACCTCAGTGTTAGAATGGTATCATCTAAGCAAGTATGTGGTCCTAATAGTATGGATGATACATATTGTAGCAAGTAGGCTTCATCTGAAAGCTGAATTCCAGTCATTACAACCTTGCCTGAGATGTGAAGCAGAAATAGAATTTTCCTCTTGGTCATGACCACAAATAGGTTGTTGTCAGGTGCTGTCAAGTTGATTCCGACTTACAGTGATCCTATGCACAAAAGAACGAAACGCGCCAGGTCCTGCACCATCCTCACAATCGTTGCTATGTTTGAGCCCACTGTTGCACCCACTATATCAATCCATCTGAGGGTCTTCCTCTTTTTTCACCGGCCTTCTATTTTACCGAGCATGATGGTCCTTCTCCAGGTACTGGTCCCTCCTGATAATATGTCCAAGTATGTGAGATAAAGTCTTGCCATCATCCCTTCTAAGGAGCAGTTCTGGCTGTACTTCTTCCAGGACAGATTTGTTCGTATTTCTGGCAGTCCATGGTATATTCAATATTCTTCACCAACACCATAATTCAAAGGCATTAATTCTTCTTCAGTCTTCCTTATTCACTGCCAGCTTTTGCATGCATGTAAGGCGATTCAAAATATCATGGCTTGGATCAGGTGTAACTTAGTCCTCAAAGCGGTATCTTTCCTTTTTAACATTTTATTTTGTTTGAATTTTTTTTTTTTATTGTACTTTAGATGAAGGTTTACAGAACGAATAGTTTCACATTAAACAGTCAGTACACATATTGTTTTATGACATTGGTTAAAAACCCCACAACATGTCAACACTCTCCGTTCTCGACCTTGGAGGACCCTTTTTTTTGGTGAAAATATACACATCCAAAGATACAACATTTTAAAAATTTCTACATGCACAATTCAGTAACATCAATTACTTTCTTCCAGCAGTGCTGCTATTTTCACTTTAGATGAAGATTTACAGAACAAAATAGTTTCTCATTAAACAGTTAGTACACATATTGCCCTAGGACACCGGTTAACAACCCCACTACATGTCAACACTGTCCTTACTCAACCTTGGGTTCCCTATCACTGGCTTTCCTGTCCCCTTCTGCCTTCTACTTCTTGTCCCTGTACTGCTGTGCCTCATTAGTTCTGTTTTGTTTTATGGGGCTGTCCAATCCCCCCGGCTGAATGGTGAACCTCGGAAGTGACTTCACCACTGAGCTAAATAAAAAGGTGTCTGGGGGCCGTACTCTCAAGAGTTTCTCCAGTATCTGTCAGGCCAGTAAATGAGGTCTTTTTTTTTGTGTTAGAATTTTATTCTACATCCTTCTCCAGCTCTGTCCGGGACCCTCTGTTGTGATCCCAGTCAGAGCAGTCAGTGGTGGTAGCCAGGCACCATCTAGCTGTACTAGACTCAGTCTGGTGGAGGCCTTGGTAGCTGTGGTCAACTAGTCCTTTGGACTAATCTTTTCCTTGTGTCCTGTTCTCTTCACTCTCCCTTGCTCCCGAGCGGGTGAGACCAGTGGAGTATCTTAGATGGCTGCTCACAGGCTACCCACCAAGGTAGAATGTAGAACGTTGTCTTTGTAAACTGTGTTATGCCAATTGTTAATGCTCCCCAAGAC
>NW_004443965.1:17303409-17305902 GCF_000243295.1 Trichechus manatus latirostris
TGTGAATTTATTTTAGCATTTTGTTCCTGTATTATTTTGTTGAATTCTTCCATTTTTTGTCTGTATTTTCCATGAGTTTGTCTGCCTTTTCCTTGAATTTGTCTATTTTTTCCTCATTTTTGTCTGCTTTTAGCTTCAACTCTTGGATAATTCAGAGTATTAGAGATTTGAATTCCCTACCAGTTAGGTCTAGTGCCTTTTCTTCTCCTGAAAGGTCATCTGGTGTTTTATTTTGGATGCCTACTGGAACCTTCCTATCCTATTTTTGTAAATGTTTTGATATTGTCTGCTGTTTTCTAGGCATTCAGTGGTTATTGTCCTCACTTACTGATTGTAGATTTGTTTCATCCTGCCTTTTTAAAATTTGGTTATGTCTAAGCAGGCGGGCTGTGTGTTCTTTGTCGTTTGCTCATCTGTGGGCACGATACTTTTCACCTCCTTCTCCAAAGGGCAGGGTCAGTCATTCACGTATGGTACAGCAGGGCAGGTCCAGCTGAAGGGGAGTTGCTGGGATGGACTGTTTGTGGCACGTACCAGGGCTGACAGTGTGTGGACCGGGAATCAGTGCAGGGCAGGTTGCAGTAGGCCGTGCCTGTGCTGTTTGGGAGTGTGATGTTCAGTGCACAGTGCAGGTAGGCAGGAAGGAGGGGGTAGATTGTGATGCGTGGAGCTAAGATGTGTACGGGAAAGATGAGAGAGAGAAGAGACAAACAGAAGACAAAAACATACACACAAACAAAAAAGAGTGCTAAAGGAGCTTGCTATTGGAGTGGAGAGATGAGAGACTGAGAAATAGCGAAAAACAAAAATGAAAAAAAAAGAAAAAGGGTAAAAGAAAAAAATGAATAAATCGAGAGACTGGAAATGAAGAAAGACAAAAAGGGAATAAGAGAAAGAAGAAAACAAAACAAAGAAACAACAACAACAAAAAAACCAAAACCAGAAAAAGAGGAAAAAAAAAAAAAAACAAGAAAAAAGAAATGCCCCCAGGGATGTCCTTGTGCATCTGCACAGAGTAAGGGACTAGTTTCCAAGCCGCATGGTACTGCCCGGCTAGAAGGGGCTCCCAAGCTGAGAAAAGATAAAGAAAAGAAACAAACAAATCAAAACAGAACAAATCAGAGCAAACAAAAAAACAAAAAAGCTCCCGGGGTGGCTTTTTTTTGTTTTATTCTGAATTTTTTGTTTGGTTTCTTTTTCTTTTCTCAAGTTCGGATCCTGCTCTGGCTGGGGAGTGCTGCGTGGCTTTGGACCTACCCCCTCAGCTTGCACGGATGCACAGAGGGATCCCTGAGAGAATTTCTTTTTTTTCGAGGTTTTTTTTTTTCTTTTTCCTTTTTCTGTTTTTTTTTTTGGGGGGGGGTCTCTTGTTCTTTTTTTTAAAATTTGTTTTGTTTTCTTTTCCTTCTTTTTCTCTTTATGTCTTTCTTCATTACTTGGTTTCTCGTCTCTCTATACCTTCCTTCTCTTCCTGTCCCCTGAATACCTGGTGCTGTGTGACACCTCTATGCCTTCTAGCCAGGCTGTACTTCAACACCTGGGAACAATTTCCCCAGACCTCGAAGCTGCACCGGTGGGATCCCTGGAAGCTTTGCTTTCCCTTTTTCTTTCCAGTTTTTATTAATTCATTATTTTATTTTATTTTCTTCTCCTTCTCCTTTTTGTTTTTCTCCATTTCATAGTATCTCACCTCTCCACTCCAACAGCAAGCTCTCCTAGCACTCTTTTTTGTTTGTTGGTATGTTTTTGGCTCCTGTTCCTCTCTTCTCTCTCCTATACCCATCTTAGCTCCACACATCACAATCTCCCCCCTCCATCCTGCCTACCTGCACCGTGTGCTTAACATCACACCACCAAGGAGCACAGGAACAGACTACCAGAACCTACCCTGCACGGGTTACCGATCCACCCTGGTGGCTGTAGTAAGTGGCACAAACAACCAATCCCAGCAACTCCTCTTCAGCTAGACCTGCCCTGCTGTACCATATCTGAGCGACTGACCCTGCCAATTAGAGAAGAAGGTGAATAGTATCGTGCCCACAGATGAGCAAACAACAAAGAACACACAGCCCGCCTGCTCAGACATAACCAAATTAAAAAAGAAAAGACAAATCAAACAAATCTACAATCAATAAACGAGAAAAATAACTACTGAATGCCCCGAATACAGCAGACAGTATCAAAACATTTACAAAAACAGGACAGGATGGTTCCAGTAGGCATCCAAAATAAAACATGAGATGAGTTTCCAGTGGAAGAAAAGGCACTAGAACTACCTGATAGAGAATTCAAATCTCTAATACTGTGAATTATCCAAGAGTTGAAGCTAAAAGCAGACAAAAATGAGGAAAAAATAGACAAATTCAAGGAAAAGGCAGACAAACTCATGGAAAATACAGACAAAAAATGGAAGAATTCAACAAAATAATACAGGAACAAAATGCTAAAATAAATTCACAGCTAGAAATCATACAAAAACAACAATTAGAAATC
>NW_004443965.1:17309384-17370239 GCF_000243295.1 Trichechus manatus latirostris
AAAAAAAAAAAAAGCCCTGGGGTCCCAGCAGTGTGGTGCCATGGGCTGGGAAGCAGTTTCACAGTTGAGCTGTGTTTCACAGCCTTTCAGGAAGAAGCAAAGATGGTGCAGGGAACCAGGTATTTGAGAGAAAGGAGGGTGAAGTGGTCAGAGGTAAGCAAGAAGTCTAAAGAAGCAGAAAAAAGCAACACCAGCAGCCAACAAAAGGTACTCAGGGAGCAGCCAGTGCGGGCGGGTGGAATCTAAGCGACACCAGGGTGAAGCTGGTGCTTCCTGGCCAAGAGACTGTGGCTGCAGGAAGCAGAGGAGACTTAGTGGGGGTGAAGGAGGGTGGGTGGTGGGAAAGCCTATATCACTGGTTATTGGTTGTTCTGTCTCCTCCTGGAAGCTCCGTGAAGCTGCTTTCTCGTATCCCCTGTTCTCTGATCTCTGATAGGTGTCCAAGATGGCAGATCTGTGCTGCGTTAGCTGATGGGGACCTCTGCATGCATCTCTCCTTGCTCTCTGTTCTTGGTCAGTTTCTTATTCCATTCGGTGCTTGGCTGAGTTCTTTATCTCTTCACTTGATGCTTAGGGTTTCAGGATTGATATGTGACTCTGTTTGACTTTGTTTTTCTGATCTTTGCTGCGGAGGGGTGGTGTTGGGCTTTTGACTACAGCGCCATGTTGCCATTTTTTAACACGTTAAAGAGATCTTTTGCAGCAGATTTTGCCCAGTGCAATACATCATTTGAGTTCGTTATTGCTCCTTCCACGGCCTTGATTGTGGATCCAAGTAAAATGAAATCCTTGACAACTTCAGTATTTTCTCCGTTTATCATGATGTTGCTTACTGGTCCAGGTGTTAGGATTTCTGTTTCCTTTGTGGTGTAATCCATACTGAAGGCAACAGCCTTTGATCTTCATCAGTAAGTGTTTCAAGTCCTCTTCACTTTCAGCAAGCAAGGTTATCTGCATATCACAGGTTGTTAATGACTCTTCCTCCAATCCTGATGCCACACTCTTCTTCATATAGTCCAGCTTCTTGGATTATTTGCTTAGCATACAGATAAAATAAGTATGGTGAAAGGATACAACCCTGATGCACACCTTTCCTGACTTTAAATCACGTAGTATCCACTTGTTCTGTTCGAACGACTGCCTCTTGGTCTATGTACAGGTTCCTCATGAGCACAATTAAGTGTTTTGGAATTCCCATTCTTCGTAATGTTATCCATAATTTTTTATGATCTACACAGTTGAATGCCTTTGCATAGTTAATAAAATACAGGTAAACATCTTTCTGTTATTCTCTGCTTTCAGTCAAGGTCTATCTGACATCAGCAATGATATGTCAGATAGGATTAGCTATCAAAGATACCAGCAAAGTGTGGGTGGGAAGTTAAGAAGGCACCTTTTGAAAGCCAAGCCGGAGCTATAGATAATCTCAGAGTAGGTGGAACAGGAGAGGGTCTTGCAAAGTAAGTGGTGGTAAATAAGAAACCCATGTTTTATAAGTTAGACTTTCTCTTATATGTTCTTCTTACAGTTTGTGTTGATTTTCTTTTTATTTCACTTAATGATTAGAAATCTTTTCAAAGGTAGAAATCATAAAGGAAAAACTGATATGCTTGATTGTATGAAAAATTTTAACTTCGCGTGGTGAAAATGAAAAAGTAAAAACCACCCCCCACCTACCCTAGAATTCAAAGACTAAATAAACTTAAAATGAAACGGCAACATCTATGAGGAGCTCTTATACATTATTAACCCCAACTTGAAAACCCTCAAAATAAAACTAAGTAATTAACAAAAGTAAAAATAATAGCTAATATTTATTGAGCTTTTATTATGTGCCAGTGTGGTACACTGACTGCTAAACAATCCTCAATTCTCCACTTCTCTATGTATACATAAGGTGAAATGGTTAAGTGCTCAGCTGCTAACCAAAAGCTTATGGTTGGAACCCATCAGGGGCTGTGCAGGAGGAAAGGCTTAGTGATCTGCTCTCAGAAAGATTAAAAAACCTGCTGCTGTCAAGTCTGTTGTGACTTACAGTGACCCTACAGGACAGAGTAGAACTGCCCCATAGAGTTTCCAAGGAGTGGCTGGTGGATTCAAACTGCTGACCTTTTTCATTAGCAGCTGACCTTCTGGTTAGTAGCCATAGCTCTCAACCACTGTGCCACTAGCGTTTCCCATAAAATTATAGCCTAAGAAACCCTATGGGGCAGTTCTACTCTGCCATATAGGCTTGCTATGAGTTGGAGTCAGCTGGACGGCACAAAACAACAACTGTGTATTTATGCCTTCATACAAAGTACTGTTCTGTTCTTCCCGTCAAGTGGTAAGAGTTTATTTCCCCAATTCTTGAATCTGGGCTGGTCTTGTGACTTGCTTTGGCCAGCAGAATGTAGCAGAATTGATGATGTTCCAGTTCCAACCTTGGGCCTTAAGAGGCCTTGTACATTTCCACTCTGTCTCATGGAAGCCTACCACTTCCATGAGCATAAGCCAGAGTTAGCTTCCTGGAGGGTGAGAGTTCATGGGAAAGAGAGCCAAGTGGATTCAGCTTTGGCCATGCTAGACCCCCAAACATGTAAGAGAGCCCAGCTGAGATCAGTAGAGATGCCTACACAACCCACAGCTAACTGCAGGTGCATGAGTAAACCCAGTCAAACCCTGAAAAACTGCCCAACCAAAGCAACAGACATAGCCAGGCAATGTTCAAAGCACTAATCTCTCAACCTTAAAAGGTGAGTGCAACGCTCACCTCCAATTTCATCCCCTACTCCCCTCTCTGATACGTATTCCATTCTAGTCACAATGGTCTTTTCACTTTCTCAAACACACTGGGCATGATTCTACTTTCACAGCATTGGCATCTGCCATTTCTCCTCCTTGGATGCTTTTCCCCCAGGTATCCACAATGCATATTTCTTTTCTTTTGGATCAGTACTTAAGTATTACCTTCTCAGTGAGCTCTTTCCTGTTAACTGTCTAAAATCTCATACCCTCAAATGTGAGTATTCCCCTTTCCTGCTTTACTTTTGCTGCTTAGCACACCTCCCCACTTAACATACTATTTTACTTAGTTGTCTCTCCCACTGGAATGTAAACTTCCTGACTGCAAGGATTTTTGTTGTTTTGTTCATTGCTGTACCCCAGATGTAGAATACCGTATGGCACATAATACACACTATAAATATTTGATGAATGAAGAAACCAGCCAATTAATCCCCAATTTACTGATGAGGAAATTGAGATACAGAGAAGTAGCTCTGCCTGAATGTGTGTAAAGTGGCAGAGCCACTATTCAAGCTCAGGCAAGCTGGCTCCAGATTAGTTCAGTATAGTATAAAATAGTTTAGTATAATATAATATAGTACAGTGAAACCTGTGAGAGCTGGAACTCGATGGGACTGCCTTGGTTTTCTAGGTCTCACAAGCCTTCTGCCTTTGACAGGGTGGTCTTACCACTTTTCTATTGCTTGTTTTAGGGGAAAATATTGAGTTTGCCTTCTTTGACAGGTTTCTGTTTACACAGGTTCCAGTTTTAGCAGGTTTTCCTGAATATACAGTATGTTAAATGCAGTTCTAATGCAGAGCTTGTTATATACATACATGCTCAATAAATATTAATTTACTTTATTCTTCATATCTCTCATTATTTGCTTCTCTCCATGGAAATCCTGTGCCTAGTTTTAACTGAAGGGGTGACAGTATTTAAGTTTGAGAAAGTATCAGGATATTTCTAAACTTCTATTTAATTACAGTTAGATACACAAAGACTGCCAAATCTATGAACAGTGTAATTTAATTTGTCTGACGTTTTAAGACTTTCCACATGAATAAATTTTCACATCAAAAAACAAAATCTTTTTTTGGTCTCTGGACCACAAGTCCTAAATTTTTGTTAAGGAATTATACTCACTTAATAAACCCTCAAAAAATGTAGAGAAATACACATTATAATAAGAACAGTTACTATTTATCAAATTGGTAAGGATAAAAAATATTAAAATGCTCACTATTAGTAAGGGTGTGAGAAAGTAACATTTTATACTTTGTTGGTAGGAGTATAATTTGGAAAAAAACTTTTTGGAGGAGAATATGACCATATGTACCAAAAGCCTGAAAGATGTGCATGCCCCTTGAAGTACGAATTCCATTTCTGGTAACTTATCCTAAGGAAATAATTAAGGATTTGGAAAAATACTTAGTTTAAGCATGCTTATCTAAACATTGTTGATCTTCATTGCAAGAAGTTAGAAACGGTTGACATGTTCAACAGTAGGGTTTAATTAGCAAACATCCTCAAACAGACTATGATGAAGAGATTTACATTATGGAAAGGTATTTTATATTTCATGAAAAAATTATAATATGATAAATACAGTATAATTTCATTTTTGTAAAAAGCTATGTCTATTTTGAGGCTGTTAACAGTGTTCTTCTGGATGAGTGAACTGTGTATATTTTTAATATTTTCTTTGCCTGTCAGTATTTTCTAAGTTTTCTCTAATGAACATTCACCACTGTCATAATTTTAAAAACTAGGCTTTTTTATTAGAAAAAGGAAATTAGGGCTATTACACCTATAATTTAACTAAATACTGTTGAATCATCTTTGACCATGCTTTCTATTCCTCATTCTGTAATATATACTTAGATTTTGGTGGGCTCACATGCTGTGCAATCTGGCTGAGATAGGAGAGGAAAATTCTCCTGGTTTAATTGCTATGGCAACATTTTAGAGTTGAAAGAAAGCTCAGATATCATTTAGTCTAGTCCTTTTCATTTTACAAAATAAGGAACCTGAGAGAGGTTCAAGAGATTGCATGATTTATTCAAGGGCACAAGGTTAGTTGAAGAACTACAATCTAATCTCTAGATTCCCAGTCCACTTATTCCTAAGAAATGGGTTTAAGACTCCCAGGATTAATGATCCTGGCTGCCAAGTTGGCAGTTTTAAAACCCAAGGCAAGCTACAAGTCAGTTCGAGAAAAGTCCAGTTACTCCTACAACACCAAAATGAACTCCCAAGTGTCAGAGGAAATAGAAAAAAAATTTCTAACACCATCAGTTCAGGAAAACACAGAGGGCTCTCCATGTTATTTAGTTTTGACACCTTTTAGAGGATACAGATTTTGAAACAAAGCAGATTCAGTGATTAAGACATTTGTAAGAGGCCTAAGTTAAGAACCACTATATCTAATGATTAACTGCAATGATGCCTTTAAGTAACAAAATAGTTGATACATTTATGATATGGCTTTCATATATTTGTTTTCGTCCATGCATAAGCAAAGAATCTAGATACAATATATCAGAGGTTCTCAAAGCGTAGTTTGCAGACCCTGGGTGAGGGGGTGTCCCTGAGACCCTTTTAAGGAGTCTGTGAGGTTAAAAATACTTTCCTAATAATATGAGGGCATTATTTACCTTTTTCACTTTGTTGACATTTACTTGAGAGTAAAAAAAAAAAAAAAAAACCTGAATAAAATTGCTGGCACCTTAGCACAAATCAGTAGCCCTGGCGGTGCAGTGGTTAAGAGCTAAGGCTGCTAACTAACCAAAAGGTTGTCAGTTCGAATCCACCAGCCACTCCTTGGAAACCTTAGGGGGCAGTTCTACTCTGTCCTACAGGGTTGTTGTGAATTGGAATTGACTCTATGGCGATGCGTAGCACAAACCAAGGAAGTGGCACTGAACTGTACTAGTATTTGTATTCACTGCCACACACTCACATAATGCCAATTTCACTGTAGATGTTCTTCATGAAATAGTAAAAATTATTAATTTTATTAGATTTCAACCCTTGAATACATGTGTATGGCAATGTATGCACAAAGCACTTCTGCTGCATACCCAAGTACGACTGGTTGTTCAGAGGAAAAGCCCTTGTGCAATTAAGTTGTGAGCTGAAATAGCTGCCTTTCTCATGGAACATCATTTTTACTTGAAGGACTGACACACAAGCTACAGCTACTTAGATTTAGCTATTTGGCAGAAATTCTCTCAAAGATGTAACAAAGTGAGCCTTTCACTTCAAGGAAAAAAACTGGCAGCATTTTTGCCAAAGATAAAATTCCAGCTTTATAGCAAAAATTAAAATTTTGGAAAATTGTATCTGCCACCAGGAACTTGACAACTTTTTAATACGTGAAGACTTTTCTGATGAGATGGTTGATAATATTAATGAATATGGTTGTTTGATACCGTATAATGAAATGTATCAAAATTAGGAAGAGCTGCATAACAGTGAACCACTATTTTCCAAATGACCAACGTCTGATGTTACAAAATCATGCATAGGTAAAAGATGCCTTCTAAGTTTAACAGAGACCAATGAATTTGAATGTAACAGAGTATGAAAAGTACACTGGTAAGGCTTCAGATTCCACATTGCAACCAAAATCCACTGCCATCGAGTCAATCCTGATTCATAGCGACCCTACAGGACAGAACAGAACTGCCCCATAGGGTTTCCAAGGCTGTAAATCTACAGAAGTAGACTGCCACATCCTTCTTCTGTGGAGAGACTGGTGGGTTCAAATCACTGAACTTTTGGTTAGCAGCCGGGCGCTTTCACCACTGCACCATCAGGGCTCCCTCCACATTGCAAATGACCTTTAAAAAATTACCACTCGTGGAATTTTGACGTAATGCCAAGGAATATTCATGATTATCTAAACAAGGCTGTTAAAATACTCTTCTCCAACTACTTAACAGCGTGAGGTGAGAATTTCATCTTCTTAAACCAAAACAAGAGTTCAACAGATTAAATGCAGCAGATGTAAGAATCCAGCTATCTTCTATTAAGTCACACATTAGTTTTGCAAAAATGCTAACCAATGTCACTATTTCACTGGCTTTGGGGGGGGTGTTGGAAAATAGCTATTTTTTGTAGAAATGTTATTTATACATGTAACAAATTTACTACTGTTATTAAAATATATATATACTTAAAAAATTTCCCAGTTTTAATTTCTAGTATGGTAAATATGGATAGATATAACTCACATTAACATAAGTTCTTAGGTCCTTAGTAAAGGGGCCCTGAGACTAAAATGTTTGAGAATTGCTGCCTTAAAATGAAAAGCCTCTCTTTTCACACTTGCTTTATGTAAAGATCTTCATTTGTTGGCATCAACTCATTTAACAGCAGGTCAAATATATAGATCACCGGCAGCCTGGAAATTAGTAAAAAAAAAAAAAAAAGAACACCTGAAATATAGTCGAAATCATCACATTAACTTGACAGTTACTGTTGTCCTCTGGATCCATCAAGACTACGAGGGCTACAAAGCTCCATACAAGATGAGAGACAATGTGCAATAGAAAACTGTAAAAAGCTAAAATGCTGATATGTTCTAAAGTAGTTTTATAGATATCTAGCAAGGTACACGCATTTCTTTTTTTCTGTTGGATCTTCATTTGGGTTTACAGTTCAGGGTTGGATTTGAGAGTAGGGGTGGTGGCGGCATTGTTTCTGAAAACCACTCCATCTAGCCCATCAGGGCAAAGAATTTAATTCTCTCTGCATCTTGCTACTGGTCTATTGCAGAGGGGTGTGGCTAGGGAGCTAGGAAACAATCCAAAACAGCAGCTGAGGATGCCCAAAACCGTGTTCAAGCAATAATTTTTTCCATCTGAGGCCAAGTCAATTTGTCCCCGCAACAGCCAGAATGTTTTATGGAGAAGAGGGAAATAAAAAGGAAATTAGAAAGCATGGACGGAAGTATGAGCAGAACCAAAGCGGTTTCATCTTATGTGGTTGTTAAATAATTGGTATACTAATAACGTGTCGAGGGGCAAATGAGAATTGCTATTTCTGAGTGTACAGCCGCGGCACTTTTAATGACAGGTTTGCAATTCTGGATGCGGGCGAAAGTCAAAAGATTTTCTTACCGGACCATCTTTTTGCATTCATTTTGGGCTGGGCCTGTGACCAGTTGCGCTCACTGCGGCTGAGGCAGACCCAAACAAAGGGGAATGGATGCTCTCCCCAAGGAGCGGAGGGGCGAAAGGTGGCCCCCGGGCTCCCGCGCCAGGTGTCCCGCAGGGGTCGACCGTGCAGGCTGCGGGGAGGAAGGGTTCCAGAAGCGTCGTAGGGGTGTGGTCGGCAAAGGGTAGGCCTGGGCACTCGGTACTGTCCCGGCAGACGACCCCGCCCTACCCACGGTCAAGGTTTACTCGCAAAAGGGAGGTACCTGTGGAGGCCTCGCACAGCCGAAAGGCACCGGGCGATCATGGGAGCGCTGAGAGGGCTGTGGCGGCGGGCGCGTTGTCTTTCGATTTGGGAGATGAGAAGAAGGTCGGCGGACTCGAGGAGCTGAGGATCCGCGAGGCAGCCTACGCGAGGAGGCGATAGCAGCGGCAATCACAGCAAAGCTGCGGCCTGCCCAGCCTGCGCCCTCCCACGTGCTGCCGTCCACGCCGGCGCCCACTTCAGCCCCGCCCCCGCCCCGCACTCCGCCCCTCCCCTGGTCCCGCCCCACCCCGCGTGCACTGCTCCGCGCGTCCTGCATCTCCCCAGAGGAGGTGCTGGCGAGACCGAGGTATCGCGAGCGAAGTGCACCGCCGGGTGGGCTGTGGGGGCGGTGGCGGCAGCAGCGGCGGCAGCTTGGGGACTGTGGAAGTTTGGGCGACCGCTGCCTGCGTTGCGGCTCGGGAGCCAGGCTCAAGCCCTGAGGACGAGGGGACGGGCAGACAGGCCTACGGACGCTCACGATACCGCTGCCGTCGTCTCGTATCCTCTTGCTGGTAAGGGGTTTCTGCCCGGGAAGGGTGCGTTTCCCGCCGCCCCAGCTGGAGGCCGTACCGCACACCCGCTGCAAACCCGGTCAAGGCCGAGGCGCAGCCCTGGTGCTGAAGGGACGGAGAAGGAGGTCGCTGGGGAGAGAAGTCAGGAAGAGATTGAATATCTCTTTTTCCCTCTGCACCTCTTTTCCCCCATTATTTTTTCACCTTCTGCCCGGCGGCCTTATTCAATACTTGCAACTCCATGGCCTAGAGTCTGGGTTCGCCTTTAAAACAAGTACACAAATAATAACCATCCTAGTGGCGGGTACCACACCCTGGCTTGGAATTAGGGAACTAGGGGAGCAGATGGATGATGCGATTTAGTGGAAATAAGCCATTAATGCCGGCTGGCCCTACGCCACTGTTTGGATGCCATAGTGTTCCATGTGAATGAACATGATCGGGAGCTTCCAGCTGTCTAAGAGAGCACAGCTACTGCAGAGAGCACTGATCGGTTTGTAATATCCATCGATTTAGGCAATGATTTTGTGACATATCTGTTGATTAAGTAGAAATGCCGTTTTTATTAAGGACGACAGTCAACAGTTGAACAGCCTTTCCTGGATATATTTTTTTTTAATAACACTCTCAAACTACAGAAGTATGTGGAGTGTAAATTATGCATGCATTTTTTAAAAAATCTCATGAAACAGAGGAAAATACCAAGTGGGGATCAGCTTCTGAGTCAGCAGTATGAAATCTATCTCAACCTGGTACTAAGGCCTTTTGGGGATTTCTACATATGTACCTCTACTGCTCTGTAAGTATGTGTATTGTTAAGATATAGTGAGGTGCTTACTGAGAGCTTACATTGTACATATTTTGAGAAAAATTTACTTATACAGGACTTGACATAATCTAATATTACTGGGTATAAATGAAAATATGTAATGAATTGCCACAACAATACTTTGTGCTTTCCTAGCTCTTTAAAAGGAGAAAGGGGAGAAGGTAATACAGGGTTCTTGTTTTTTTTTTTTAATTTTGCTTTGTTTTTTAACTCATTTAAACCCTTGTTATTTATAACCTTTGTGACTGATTTCTTTAAAATAACTTAATTCAGTGTTTTCAGTTTTCTTACCAGGTAAACGTGTTTAAGCTTCTAAAATGTCGTCTATCAAGCACCTAGTTTATGCAGTTATTCGTTTCTTACGGGAACAAAGTCAGATGGATGCTTATACTTCTGATGAACACGAAAGCTTGGAAGGTAGACACCTGTTCTTTGCATTTATTTGTATTTTAATTATAAAGACTAAAATAGCTGTAAGCCCGATTTTATGATCCATTTTAGCAAAAGCAGAATGTTTTGTTGATCCTTCAAGAAGAGAGCCTAACTGTAAGGTTACTGTATTCCTGTTCTCTGAGAAGGAACCCTGGTGGCACAGTGATTAAGTGCTTGGCTGGTAACCAGTAGGTTGGCATTTGCTCTGTTCCATGGGAGAAAGATGTGGCAGTCTGCTCCTGTAAAGTTTACATCTTTGGATACTCTGTGGGGCAGTTCTACTCTGTCCTATAGGGTCACTATGAGTCGGAATCGACTTGACAGCAACGGGTTTATTCTCTGAGGCTTGTTTGATTTGTTTTAATTAACAACAGAGTAAGGGGACTATCTTTCATTTATTGAACAACTACTATGTGTTAGAACTATACTAATGTTGTAGGGAATTTGTTCTTCACAGTATTGTTAATATCCGCATTTAACAGATGAATAAATGAAACTAGATAGGTTAAGTAAAAGTAACACAGCTGATATGTGTCAAAGCTGAGATTTAAATCCTAGTTTTTACTCAAAAACTCTTAACTGTGTCCTCTACCTAATAGGAAAGCATCCAGGTTAGAAACAATGTATGAAAATATCTTAGTTATAGTAACACCATGTAAAAGTCTAATAATTATACCACTAGTGAGCTGACAGGTGCCTATCTGGGACTTGAAATGAGAGGATTTCATTTTTATTTCAGCTTTAAATATTGGATTTGGTAATTTGTAAAGTTGATCAGAGCTTGGATGATGGCATCATGTGTTTCCTTGGCACCATCCTTTGTTCTTCGTGTTTATGCATTATAAAACTTATATTAAATATAACTGTAACAAGATCGAGTTTTGCACATGGGCTTGTGGACATTCACTGGGCCCACGGAGGATTCATTGAGCTTCCTTGTGGCCTAAAGACTTAATAATTCCAATCAGACAGTACATTTTGGAGACCTTAGTATTGTGTGAATTTCCTTTCTTGAAGCTGCTTCTCCTATGAAAGTACACATCTATTACTTTCAACTAGAGCTTTCCTTGTGAATATGCTTTTAGGAGGTGGGCATGGAAATTGGTCGTTTGCTCTAAATCTTGCAATCTGGTGAGATGATGTCTTTCCAGGTGCCAGTGAGAGGAGCAGGTGACACACAGTTGGAGAACACTGCCATCAGTCCATTTAATATGAAGGTCTTTTTGTCTTCCTTGATGGTTAGACTATGTGAAGATAAAGGTGATTGGCATCTAAGGGAAATAGCATTGTTATGGTTGCTCTGTAGCAAACAGATAAATGCAATCATTTAATAAAAGAATTTTTTTTCTATTTAAAGAGAGAATAACACTTTTAAGGGTGAGAAAGAAAATTAGGAGTTTTTAAAAAATCAAGATGTTAACTCCCATTTTAGGACGGTATTCAGCCAAAAATATGTGCCTTCAGCTGTTTGTTAGCTATGGCAGTCAGAAACGGTGCCAGTTGTTTTTGATCTACTCCTATTTTTGACTCTGTGAGTCTAATTTTTATGAAATCATGTGGAGGTGTCTGCCCACCTTCTAGACATTTAAAAAATCTTTAGGAAAGGAGTCCAAGTTCTAGTACCAGCTTCACCACTCTTGTTAAGCTTAGTGTATTACCAGTTTTGAGTCTCATTGCTAGATCATATCATCCACTCTTCCTAATTATTGTCATTCAGCTCACCTCTGCTTCATTTTTCCAACTGTTTTAACTCATTGCCGTTTCACTGTAGCACTACTCCTGTCCTTAATTTTCGGCAATTGCAGTATATTCATAGATGATGATTCTTCCAGTTCTCTGGCTTCTCAGTTCCTTAATCTTTTCTCCTCTGGTGATCTTGTGTTCCCACTTAACGTCAACTATGCACTCTCTTGGTCATCTCTAGACCAGTGGTTCTTAACCAGGAGTGATTTTGCAATGTCTGGAGACATCATATCACGAGGGGAGGTCGTTAACTGGCATCTAGTGGGTAGAGGCTAGGGATGCTGCTAAACATGCTACAATGCACAGGACAGCCCCCCACAACAAAGAATTACCTGTTCCAAAATGTCATTAGTGCCAAGATTGAGAAAGTCTTCCCTACACCTTGTCGTTACCAAGTTGCATCTCCTCTGTAATCTCAATCTTAGACATTTCACTTCCTGACTACTACTGATTGTCTTTCTGGCTCACTCCCTCTAGATTCCCTGCCTGAACAATTCTTTGACCCCATCAATACCTCCAATCTCTTGATCCTTCACTTTTTCATCCCCCTCTTCTTACACAGCTTAAATTCCATAGTCGATCATTATAATCATTCTTTTGCATATTTCTCCCTTTCTTGCAAAAATCCAACCTGTTTAAATGAAACTCTCCATCTACTCCATGTCTGTATCCATTTTTTTGTTGTACATAGTACTTTAAAAAAATGGAAATCTGTTGCCGCTGAGTTGATTCCGACTTAGAATGACCCTATAGGTCAGAGTACAACTACCCTAGAGGGTTTCCAAGGATGTAAATCTTTACAGAAACAGACTGTCACATCTTTCTCTGATGGAGCAGACTGGTGGGTTCAAACCACTGACCTTCCAGTTAACAGCTGAACCCTTAACCACTGCACCACCAGGGCTCCTTGGTTGTACACAGATGAAGAAAAACACACAACTCTGTTGACTGGTTTTGCTTTTAATCCATGACTGGGAACCTCAAATGGACCTTTAATGCTGCCAGACAATCAGACTATCTGTTCCAAGTTCATTCATCCTTCACTCTCCGAGATGACCATTCTAACACTTTGTCCTGTCTTCTCAAGCCCTGGACTTCCTTCCCCATCCTCTCTTTTAGTTGATGACATTGCTTCCTACTTCACCAAGAAAATTTAAGTAATTAGAAGACAACTTCTGTAGACTCCCACTGCCCCATCTACCCACCTGCTAACATATACACCCACATGCTCTGCTGCTTGCCTGTCTGCCTGTCTATGACCATAGATGAACTATCCATGTTCCTTTCTAAATGAAACCCCTCTACAAGTACATGGAACCGATCCTATCTCACCTATTCCAGGATATCACCAGTTGTTCTACTGTCTTTCTCTTCATCAAATTTTCACTCTGTTGGATCATTTCCATCAGAATATAAACTTTCCATTATTTCTGTCTTCTTCCAAAAGCAAAATCAACGAAAAAATTTACCAGTGGCCATACTGTCCTTAGCCCCCTTCCTCAACTAAGGCCTAATTTTTTTGTCTTCCTTTGCTGCAGAACTCTTTGAAAGAGTTGTCCAGTTCCTCCCCTGTTCTTTCTTAAACCCACTCCAGTTAGTCCTTTGCGTTATCTCTCTACTCACATTGTTCTCGTCAAGGTAATTAGTGATTCTGTGCTGTTTTGATCAGTGGTGAGTTCTCAGCCTTCATCTGAGTTATGAGCTGTCATTGATACAGTTGGTGACTACTCCCTCATCCTTACCCTCCTCCAGATACGCTTTATTCACTTGGCCTCCAGAATACTTATACTCAACTTGATTTTCTTATCTCATTGTTTGCTCCTTCTCTGTCTCCTTTGCTGATTCCTCTTCTTCCTCACCTGGAGTGCCTGGGGTCCAGTGCTTGGTCCTCTTGTCTGTCTACACTCACTCTTTTGGTAATGTTATTCAGCACCTTGGCTTTAAACATCCTGTATATGCTTGCAGATCTCAGATTTATACCCTCAGCCCAGACCTTTCTTCTGAACTCTAGACTTGTATATTCACTGCCTAGTAGATATCTCCACTTGTATGTCTAATGTTGTCGTTAGGTGCCATCGAGTCAGTTCCCACTCATAGCAACCTTGTGTTCAGCAGAAGGAAACACAGCGGTTCTGCACCATCCTCATGATTGTTGTTACGCTTGAGCCCGTTGTTGCAACCACTGTGTCAGTCCATCTTGTTGACATCTTCCTCTTTTTCTCTGATGCTCTGCTTTACCAAGCATGGTGTCCTTCTCTAGCGACTGGTCCTCCTGATAACATGTCCAAAGTATGTGAAATGAAGTCTCGCCATCCTTGCTTCTAAGGAGCATTTTGGCTGTACTTCTTCGAAGACAGGTTTGTTTGTTCTTTTGGCAGTCCGTAGTATATTCAGTATTCTTCACCAACACCACAATTCAAAGGCATCAATTCTTTGGTCTTCCTTATTCATTGTCCAACTTTTGCATGTATATGAGGCGATCGAGAACACTATGGCTTGGGTCAGGTGCACCTTAGTCCTTATAGTGACATCTTTCTTTTTAACACTTTAAAGAGGTCTTTTGTAGCAGATTTGCCCAATGCAGTGTGTTGTCTGATTTCTTGACTGCTGCTTCCATGGATGTTGATTGTGGATCCAAGAAAAATGAAATCCTTGACAACTTCAATCTTTTCTCCCATTTATCATGATGTTGCTTATGTCTAATAGGCAGCTCAAATTTAACATAGCCAAAAATCAGCTGCTGAACCTCTCACCCAGAATCTATTCTATCTGCAACTTCCACATCTTGATTGATGGCAACTCCAGCTCTTCAGTGGCTTAGGCCAAAAACTTGGGTGTCATTCTGGACTCTTTTCTTTCTCTCAAATTTCTGTCCCAATAAATCTTTCCAGCTGTCCCTTCAAAATATGTTTGGAGTTTGACTGCTTCTTGCTACCTCCGCTGGTATCAGTCCTGGTTAGAGCTATTAGTATTTCTCTCCAGGATTACTGTGGTAGCCTCTAACTGGTCTCTCTGCTTTTGTCCTTGCCCTTCCATTGTCTATTCTCAACAGAGCCACCAGAGGGATCTTTTTAAAACAGTGTATGTCATATTATATTACGTTACCATTCAAAATCTTGCAGTGGCTCCTTATGTTACACAGTCATTGTCTAAAGACTATTTAATTTGGACTTTTGTCATCTTTCTAATGTCTTGTCTGCCTACTTTTCCCGTTTTTCACTTAGCTTTAACCACATTAGTTTCCTTACTTTGAATGTATCTTGCCTAAGGGCTTTTGCTTCAGCTATTTCCTTTGCCTAGATTGTTCTTCTCCTAGATAATGGCAACACCCCCATCTCCTTCAAGTCATTTTTTCAGTGAGGCCTACCCTGATCACTCGATTAAATCTGTGACCCCTTTCCTGCACCACTCTTTACCACTTCCCACCTTCTTACTCTGTACTACTTGTTTATTGTGTATACTCTACTCTTCCCTCTCACTAGACTGTAAGTCCCAAGAGGTTAGGGATCTTTTAAGTTTTGTTCACTGATATATCCCAAGTGTCTAGAAAAGTGCCTAACACATGATAGGTGCTCAATAAATATTTATTGAATGATCCTGGGCATATCATTTAGTCAGTGTATATCTTAGTTTTAAAGTCTATTAGATGGAGATATCGGAATCGATCCTATGGCAACTGACAACAACAACCCATCTAATAGATTTGTCACGAGAGTCAGAATCAGTGAATCGTAGGTGCGAAGCATGAGAAAGCTTTTGAATAAAGTGTTATACAGATAGGGTATGGTATTATTCAAGAGAATTCTTTGGTTGTCTTTCTCTTCGTCAGTACCAAACAGACTACTATTGTTTGGTGTTAAAGCAGATACGTATATCTTTCGCTCTCTATTAGTGGAAAATATTTGAGTTTTCTTTTTCTGACAGGTTTCTGCCTTACACAGGTTCTGGCTTTCACAGGTTTTACTGTATATGCTGGATCCGTGTTTTAAGTTTAGAGGCAGCAGAAATAAAGGAGCTGGACTGGATTGCCTCAACAAGATAGGGCATGGAAAACACTTAGAGCAACAACATAGACTTTTCACCTGTCAGTGTAAGTTTGAGGCTCTGATTTTTGGTTAAGGGTTTCTTTGGGTTCTGTCTGTCTTTCATATGGCTGCAGATAGATGTCTTTAGAGGAGAGAAATGCTCTCTTCCACAGATTTGATTGTTTTTATTTCCTTTGAAATTAAATTATTACTTTCACTGGAAAAAAGAAGGCAGTAGATTAAATTTATCGTGCATCTGTTATTTGCCAGACTCTGTTAAGAATTAAAGATAAATAAGATGTAGGTTTTGTCCTCAAGGAGACAGACATAGTCTAATATGGAAGACAGACATGTAACCAAGTGTAGTATAGTGTGATAAGTACAATCATAGAGATGTGTATAAGCTACATGCACAGTAAAGGAGATGATCAATCTGATCAGGGAGGGAGGATGTTCATCAGGAAGATACACGCAAACGCACACGCACACGCACACACGCACACACGCACACACGCACACACACACACACAATCTTTCTTCATGGCAATGAGAGCCTATTTTCTTGTGGCCCAAAGTTGTTAAGTCCAACTGTTTGACAAAAATAGAAAGGGAGCGAATGAGGGATGGGTAAACAGTAGATTACAGGCAGTCCCCAGGTTACAAACAAGTACCATTCCTAACTGTGCATTTAAGTCGAATTTGTAAGTCGGTAACAGGTACATACAGTTCTTATTTAGCCTAACTTTAGTTCAAAAAAAGGCTTGAAGTCTTTTTAATAATTTAAAAGCTGCACATGCAGCAAGTGAAGGTGATTGTGAAGAATTTGTTGCGAGTAGGGATTGGTCCATTGGTTTCAAGGTGAAGGTACATTTATGTGATATTAAAGAGCAAGTACAAGTTGTCCATAAGTCAGACGTTTTTAGCCAGGACTGCCTGTTTTTTTATCTAGGAGACGCTGATGTTTTGTCATGGTAACTTAGTTGCTTCAGTCCCTATTCTAAGGAGAATTGCTCTGTGGCAAGTGAGAGTAAGCTAGTAGTGTTTCTTTTATGACAGAGGTAATTTTCTCAGGACCACAATCAATATGTAGCTTTTAAAAGTTATGTACAAATATAAGTGAATCTGTTCCATGTTGTTTGGAAGTATGCTAGACATTTTGGCTAGATTCTCATCATGTGGAGCCAAGAGAGAATTCTTCCTCAAACTAGAGCACTATCAGGATATGAATCAGCTTCCATTCCCCTCAAAGGGTACTTGTAGAGAGAGGACAGGATGTACTGGCTCCATGGTTACTGCCCTAGTTCAGACTCTTAGTTTGTACCATTTAAGAAGGAACCCCCCAGTGTTCTACTTCTCTCACTCAGCTTCCCGCTCTAATTCTTTCTTAACATTCCTACCAGACTTCTAGTTCTAAGCATAAATCCAGTTATGTTACTCCTTTTCACTAAATTCCTTAATGGCTCTCCATTTACCTAAGCACAGATCCAGATCTCTTGAAATGCCATTTAAGGTGCTTTGTCATCTGCTGCCTGTCTTCCTTCTAGCATCATTTCCAAGCATGTCATTCCACATGGTCTGTACTCTAGCCATACTAGCTGTCTTGTCATGCACCAAATGTAGAAGAGGCACATATCATCACTTAACGTGCTATTTTACTTATTTTGTTTGTTTACCTTCTTCTATATATGTAAGCTTCATCATGTGAGCAGTGATTTTTGTCTGTTAGGTTTATTGCTGTATGCTTACCACCTTAGAACGGTGCCTTCACATAGTAGGGGCTTGGTAAATTTGCATGCATGAATGGATTTTTTTAACATCAACCTGTCTTCACCCAAGTAAACCAGGATCCGTATTTAGAGCCTACTTGTGCCAGAGACTAAATTGTGCCTGATTTTAAAAATCAGGTTAAGAATTCTATTTCTCACATTAAAAAAAAAAAAGATAAATTTTTAGTTTTGCTTGTGGCATTAGGACGTTAGTTGTACTCAGAGATTTTGGTGGGTGGGAGTAAATTGCTAATGACTTGCTCTTTCTTACATAATGTTCTTGTAGCATTCAACAAGAATATGATGTAATACATATATTGAGAAATTATGTTCTAGATAACATTTTCTTTAAGTGAAGAATAAGAAATCAAGTTGCCTTCCCTCAATAGCTGGTCTATAAATAGAAATCTCTATGCAGCTGAACCATTTAGTTTTCCATATGTTCTGTGATGATAAATGCTGAAATACAACAGATGGCAATCCAGAAAAGAAAAAGGTGGTTTCTTTTTTTAAGTTGCTATTTTTTCACTATTAAAATTTATTTCAAGTTGCAATTCAGTGCTTGGAGACAGTTTTTAAGATCAGCCCAGAAGATACACACCTCGCAGTTCCACAGCCTTTGACAGAAATGTTTACGAATTCCTTCTGTAAGGTAAGCTGTCGTTGTTTCCTCATTAGTACCTGACTTAAATATGATTATGATTTTATGTTGCACTGTTACATAGTTGAGGCGCCTGGCCTATAAGTAACTAACTTCTTCCTGGGTATAAGTTAGATAGTGCATATGAGTACCATTTGGGACATGAAGTGGCATCTTGTAATGCATTTTAGATTTTCATATTGGTAGCTATTCTCATCCTCTCACATTCTTTTGTATTTAATAATATGTCTTTGTTGACTTTTAAGTCCTTTAAGTGTCTAAGTATTTTTAGATTTCTAATATCTGAATTGACATTTCTCTAAAACATGGAATACAAGTTAAAAACAAGTTTCAATGTCTAGAAAGCAACTAAGCAGAAATAGGTTCATCAAGAATTGACTTATCATTTCTGAGAGCAGATTTCATCAAATTTGCCCATTGATGGGGCCCTTTAAAATGGGGAAAGCTTCAGGGTCGTTGTGCAAAACTAAGACTGAAACTCAAGTTTTCTGATGCCTGTTTATGTGGTCTGTGGTTTCCAGCCTTTGTAGGAAACATAGGCTATAAGATTGTCTTTGAAAATTTTTCAGATTAGTTTTGGTGCCACATGGATTCCTTTTGTTGTTCTTGTTTTGCATCTAAGCTTCTGTGCAGAATGAGGAATTCAGGAGTAAAGCTAAAATGTGTAGTGTATACCTTAACCTGGAATGGACATTGCTGAAAATACCACATTTGACTGGATTATCTAGGCTTTGTTTCTAGAACTAAGAACTAAACAAGGTTCTTAAGGTTGCAGTGAAGATGTTAATTTGGCAGTAAACAACTCCCTCTTTTTATACTTGAAAAAGAATAATGCAGTTTTACATTAATTCATCAAACAGTTGAATTCTTATGATATGACAAGATCTGGGGCGATAGTGGCATGTCTCTCTGTGTTCCTCAGCAGGGAATTCCCTTTGGTTATGATAGGCTGTAATTCTCTCGTTGTCTGGGCTTAGTGGCTGGATATGGCTATGGCTGAAGCATACCATCTTTACTCTTAGCTGTCCAAGAGGCCTGTGCTTGAGACAGCAGTTGAGTCTGCTCACTGTTAAGCTACTGTCGTCATTGACCTAGTAGTGTGGAGATCAGAACTGTGCTTGTCTCCCAGGAAGCTCAGAGTGACTTTTATACTCTATTTCAATAAAGTTCTATTTTTTTCCTTTATCTTTCTAATTGTATGTAATAGTAAGAAATTGGTTGCTTACTATTTTCTTAACATAGCTTCTTGAAACGGGCTCCATAGTATATTACAATAATGTTATTTGTGGTTTCACAGTCTGTTAGTAGTCCTGTTTTACAGCTCTGGCTTCATTACATGTGTGTTTGTTAGCAGAATATGGCAGAGAAATTCTAAAACTTGTGTGAAATAACATCCAGATTGTTATAATTAAAGAAAGTATCTATCTCATCAACTGTACTTGGTTGTTAAATAGGTCATTTTATTTTAGGATACCGCTTTCTGTTTTTTTTCCCCCCTCCAATTCAGCTTACATACTAAATAGATTCATTCTCTTTATTATAGTAGGTAATGCTCACCCCCACAGTATCATGGGTTGCTGATATTCAATTGAATATGAGAATTGGTTTTCAAAGTGATAAAATTTTGATAATTTCATTAAAACAATTCAGAAGTATTTGGAAGACAGAATGGGCTATAGATCCAGTTTTCAATATACCATTTTTCTAATCCCAAAAGGTCATTTTTTCCCACATACATAAACTCTGCCTAGATTTGTTGGAAGAGGTGAAATAGAAGGAACCTTAAAAGCAAGTTCTGAAGGACAGTGATGTGTCTCGAAACTGCAGTTACGTCTTGAGTAACTATAGCCACTTTTAACTGGTGACCTCTTTTTATAAAGCTTCCCATTTTATTTGTTTCTATACTTTTCTATTCCACTAGTTTTGTTGTTGTTAGGTACCATTGAGTTGGTTCCAACTCCTAGTAACCCTGTGTACAACAGAACGAAACACTGCCTAGTCCTGCGCCATCCTCACAGTTGTTGCAATGTTTGAGCCCATTGTTGCAGCTGCTGTGTCAGTCCATCTTGTTGAGGGTCTTCCTCTTTTTCCCTGACCTTCCACTTTACCAAGCATGATATCCCTGTCCAGCAACTGATCCCTCCTGATAACATGTCCAAAGTACATGAGATGAAGTCTTGCCATCCTCGTTTCTAAGGAGCCTTCTGGCTGTACTTCTTCCAAGGCACGTTTATTCGTTCTTCTGGCAGTCCATGCTTTATTCAATATTCTTCGCCAACACTGTAATTCCAATGCATCAGTTCTTTTTCAGTCTCCCTTATTCATCGTCCAACTTTCGCATGCACATGAGATGATTGACAATACCATGCTTGGGTCAGGTGCAGTTTAGTCCTCAGAGTGACATCTTTGCTTTTTAACACTTTAAAGAGGTCTTTTGGAGCCCTGGTGGTGCACTGGTTAAGAGGTTAGCTGCTAACCAGAAAGTCAGCAGTTCGAATCCACCAGCCGCTCCTTGGATCTCTCTGGGGCAGTTCTACTCTGTCCTATCGGGTCACTATGAATCACAATAGAATCTATGGCAACAAGGTTTTTTTTTTTTTTTTTTTTTTTGTAGCAGCTTTGCTCAATGAGATGTATCATTTGATCTCTTGAGTGCTACTTCCATGGGTGTTGATTGTGGATCCAAGTAAAGTGAAATCCTTGACAACTTCAGTCTTTTCTCCGTTCATTATGATGTTGCTTATTGGTCCAGTTTTGAGGATTTTTGTTTTCTTTATGTTGAAGTGTAATCCATACTAAGGCTGTAGTCTTTGATCTTTGTCAGTAAGTGCTTCAAGTCCTCTTCACTTTCAGCAGGCAAGGTTGTGTCATCTGCATATGAAAAAATTGAAGATTTTTACCAACTTCTACAGTCTGAAACTGATCAAACATATAATCAAAATGCATTGATTATTACTGGGATTGGAATGCAAAAGTTAGAAATGAAGAAGGATTGGTAGTGGGAAAATATGGCCTTGGTGTGTTAGAACGAATGCCAGAGACTGCATGATAGAATTTTGCAAGACCAACGACCTGTTCACTGGAAATACCTTTTTTTCAACAACATAAAAGGTGACTATACATGGGGGTCTCACCAGATGGAATACACAGGAATAAAAGTGACTACATCTGTGGAAAGAGATGATGGAAAAGCTCAGTGTTATCAGAACAAGGTCAGGGATCAACTGTGGAACAGACCATCAGTTGCACATATGCAAGTTCAAGTTGAAGCTGAAGAAAGTTAAAACAAGTTCACAAGAGCCAAAGTATGACCTTGAGTACATTCCACCTGAATTTAGGGACCGTATCAGGAATGAATTTGACACATGGAACATTAATGACTGAAGACCAGATGAGTTGTGGAATGACATCAAGGATGTCATACGTTAAGAAAGCAAAAGATCATTAAAAAGAGAGGAAAGAAAGATAAGAACAAAATAAATGTCAGAAATGAATCTGAAACTTGCCTTAAACATAGGGTAGCTAAAGCGAATGGAGGAAATGAAGTAAAACAGCTGAACAGAAGATTTCAAAGGTTGGCTCGAGAAGACAAAGTATTTTAATGAAATGTGCAAAGACCTGTAGTTAGAAAACCAAAAGGAAGAACCCACTCAGCATTTCTCATGCTGAAAGAACTTAAGAAAAAATTCAAGCCTTGAGTTGCAGTATTGAAGGATACTGTGGGCAAAATATTGACTGACACAGGAAGCATCAAAAGAAGATAGAAGTAGTATACAGAGTCACTGTATCAAAAAGAATTGGCCGACATTCAGCCACTTCAGTAGGCAGCATAAGAATCTATGGTATTAGACTGAGTCCAGTGCAACTAGATGGTACCTGGCTATCACCATTGACTACTCTTACGAGGATTGCAACAGAGAGTCCCAGACAGAGCTGGAGAAAAATGTAGAACAAAATTCAAACTCACAAAAAAAGACCAGACTTGCCTGACAGATACTGGAGAAACCCCAAGAGTATGGCCTCCGGACACCCTTATAGCTCAGCAATGAAGTCACTTCTGAGGTTCACTGTTCAGCCAAAGATTAGACAGCCCCATAAAACAAAATGAGACTAATGGGGCACAACAGTCCAGGAACAAGGACTAGAAGGCAAGAGGGGACAGGAAAGCTGGTGATAGGGAACCCAAGGTTGAGAAGGGACAGTGTTGCCATATCGTGGGTTTGTTAACCATTGTCATAAAACAGTATGTGTACTAACTGTTTAATGAGAAAATATTTGTTCTGTAAACCTTCATCTAAAGTACAATTTTTTTTAAGAAAAGAATCTATGGTATTGAAGGAAGAAGTTAAAGCTGCACTGAAGGCATTGGTGAAAAACAAGGCTCCAGGAATTGTTGGAATACCGGTTGAGATATTTTAACAATGGGATGCAATGCTGGAAGTGCTTACTTATCTATGACAAGAAATTTGGAAGATAGCTACCTGGCCAACTGACTGGAAGAGATCCATATTTGTGCCCATTCCAAAGAAAGGTGATCTAACAAATGTGGAAATTATGGAGGAATAGCATTAATATCACAAATAAAATTTTGCTGAAGATAATTCAAAAAACGGTTACAGCAGTACATTGACAGAGAACTGCCAGAAATGAAAGCCGGATTCAGAAGATGACATGGAACGAAGGTTGTCATTGCTGATATTAGATGGATCTTGGCTGAAAGCAGAAAATATCAGAAAAATGTTTACCTGTGTTTTATTGACTATGCAAAGGTATTTAACTATGTGGATCATAAATTACAGATAACATTACGAAGAATGGAAATTTCAAAACACTTAATTGTGTTCACGTGGATCCTGTATATAGACCAAGAGGCAGTGGTTCGAACAGAACAAGGGGATACTGTGCGGTTTAAAATTAGGAAAGGTGTGAGCCAGGGTTGTATCCTTTCACCATACTTATTCAATCTGTGTGCTGAGCAAATAATCTAAGAAGCTGGGTTATATGAAGAAGAATGCGGCATCAGGATTGGAGGAAGACTCATTAACAACCTGTGATATGCAGATGGCACACAACCTCTATTAGGCTATGTATAGAAAAAATGATTAGAGAAAGATTTTTTAAAAAAATAATGACAAGACATGTATGCTTTATTAGTGATTTTGCACTGTGACTATTTGCATGTAATAAGGAAAGAATATTTCCAATGTTAGATCATTAGTTTTATTGAAACTTTAGTCAAGGCAGGGGTAATGGTGGCTATATTTTAAATATAGTACATAAGATAATGGCTACAAATTATGCTTTTTTTGAAATTGTAGCTTATTTATGAAAGTCAGACTCAGCTTTAAAAGCAGTGCAATTAAATAAACTATCAAAAATGCAAAAATACATTGTGTTCCCAGTGCCACTGAAGATATTTTTAATTTCAATTTAGTTTTCATAAGCATCTTTTTTTTAAGCTTATTAATGCAGAAGAGGTTTGAGGTGATAGTTGCTAAAAAACAGGAAGTTTTTATTTTTTTCCTTATGATGAAAATAATACATGCTCATTGTTTTAAAAAATTTGGACAAATGGAAAGATACAAAGAAGAAACCTAAGTATTCATCTCCAAATATTACTCTTGTTAACTTTTTGGTATACACCTCTCTAGTGTTTGTTTTTTACCTTGTGTGTTCGTGTGTGTGTACATTTTTAAATAATAGGATCATATTATAAATTTTTTTTTTTGTAAACTGGTTTTTTAATTTAATAGGGTACTGCTTGGATAGCATATTAAAAATTTGGTTTTAAAATTTTCACTAATATAAACAATTTTATGAGCACACTTTAATCTTTGTATACTGATTTTAGTTTTTTTTAATGAAGTAGATTGATGTGTATAGAAAGCAATTAAACAAATTTTGATTCACAGTTACCCATTGTCCTCTAGAAAGGTTCTACATATTCATATTTCTAATGTATGAGGACGTTTTCTCTATTTATTGCTGACACTAATATTTAGGTGTTAGATTTCATGCATGGAATTACAAATGGTTTGCTATAAAGTGGATAATTCAGTATTCCTTTAATGGTAGTTCTCTGAGATGACTTTTTATGTAACTAAATGGAGCTACATTGATTTTATTTAATTTCAGAATGACATTCTGCCCCTCTCAAACTCAGTGCCTGAAGATGTGGGAAAAGCTGACCAATTAAAAGATGAAGGTGAATATTTCATAGAAAAATTACTGTTTTAGTAAAACTTTCTGAAACTCTGAAATAAGTGACTGTCAATCAATCGATACAATTCTGGTTTTCACTGCCAAGACTAGATTATCATAGATGCACGTGGCACTTGTGAAACAAAAATGAATATGATCGATAAGAAACCTGGAAATACAGAATGGCTTGTGGTCAGTATAGGTATGCCTTGCTTGAAGCGAAACAAGTCTGTTGTGAGTAAAACTTGCAAAATGAATAACTTAAGAGCTGATTATTTGTGATTGTATTGGCTGCTTGTACTTTAGGATCCTAAATTCTTTGTGCTTAATCAAAGAGGGAAAAGTAATTTTGAGTATTATTTTAACATTATTATATTAGTATTTTTGAATTCTTTGAAGTTTGTTAATGCATGCATATGACATTTAAGTGTTTATTAGCCAATACATTTGATTACCTACAATATTATATTTCTAACAACTGGCTATTGAAGGATTCTTAGTTTTAACAAATAATTCACTCTTGAGAATCTGTCTTCAACTTTTCCATCATGTCTTTTATGTTAAGCTATAGAGGAGAGCCAAGTCAGGTCAAAAGATTTTTCTATAGAATCTGTAAAGCAGAGCTCTGATTTTTAGCTGTGAATGAGAGCCAATAAATTCTCCTTCGTATAGGCAGAGAGTTGTTAGGGAATATTCATGTTGAGAAATTATACTTAGAATCATTTACTGGCCTTTTGTTTGTTCATGCTGTGAAGAAGGTAGTTGAGTTTTGTTTCTGTTTATTTTTTAAATCACTTGATGTCTAAAAAGGAAGTTACGGAGAAGAGTGTATTTTTCTTTTCCATGCGCTAGTCAACTCTCTGGGTCAGTAAATATACAATTATATCGTCATTTTTAATGGCTCTGTTTTTGGAGCCCTGGTGGTGCAGTGGTTAAGAGCTCAGCTGCTAACCAAAAGGTGGGCAGCCCAAATCCACCAGCCACTCCTTGGAAACCCTATGGGGCAGTTCTGTTCTGTCCTGTAGGGTCGCTATGAGTCAGAATCGACTTGACAGCAATGGGTTTGTTTTTTGCTTTTAGTATTCTGTGGTACTGATAGACCATGATTTACTTACCCAGACAGATAATTTTGTAATCCCAAATAACACTGTATTCAGTATCTTTGCATATATATCTTTTCATTATTGCATGATTATCTTGTTAGAATTACATTTTAAAGTGCTGTGTTTCAAATAAACTGGTTTCAGTTTTCAATTTTTTATTTCCTTTCAGAAACAGTATCAGCACAGTGCCTTAAAAGCTTAGAATACAAAAAAAAAAAAAAAACCCCACTGTAGTCGAGTCGATTCTGACTCATAGTGACCCTGTAGCTTAGAGTAGCATGACTTAAATAAATTACATGCAAAATAAAGCGACAACCAGATCCTCAGTGTCAGTTGAGTTATAATATTCCCCCCAAATGAAATCGGTTTAAAAATTCATATCAGATATGAATTTTTCACATATTTGTTTCTAATTGAAAGAATTTAATCTGATTTTTTTCCTGCCCAGATTTTTGTAGTGTGTGAAATTTTCAGTGATGCAGTATATTCTTTACTAACATTTTACTTCTACAGTTCTCTTGGTTTAGCATAATAATAATAATGAGTAAATAGCAAATTAAGATTTTGTTTTTGACCCTCATGCTTATTCCCTCTGCATGGAAAAATATTGGGAGATTACGTTCCCTGTAGAGATTGTTTTGACATAATGAGTGTAAGATGAGTTAGAGATGAGCAGAGTGAGACTCACTTATTGTGGTTGCAGTGTGAATTATTGCCTTTAACCAAAAACTGGTAGTCCTTCATTTTTACTAAGACATGTTACATCTAAGATTGTCATTTTATACAGGTTTTGCTATTTGTGTGGAGGAAAAAAAAACAAACCCCAAAATCGCCATGGCATATTCAAGCATGGGGTTATCCCAGGCTATATGTTGTCCTTATCTGACTGTATAGTTAAGGATTTTGGCCTGCGTACCTTTCTGGAAGATTGCTTTCAAATATTTTGGTGTGCTTAGCTGCTGAAGAGCTACAATAAGATAAGAGGAAATCAAGAAGAATTCATTGCCATCCATTCCCTGACAGGTCACAGAAGTATAGAGTTCTCACAGAGATGACATAAGATTAAAGGAAACAGTTTGATAGGAGAGCACCATGTAACTATAAAGTGCCGTACAAATGCTTAGTTGTTATACTTGTGTCCTTTCTTCCCAAATTTCTTCGTGTCCTCAATTTTTGTCTGTTGAATATTTTGTGACTTGAAACTTTTCATTAACTTGTAGTTTGCGTATATGTAATATTTATAGAATGTCTACATCCATTTTAGTATGTATACATTTGAAGTGGTTTACAGTAAAATACATATATTTTTAATAATATTAATAATAAATACCATCCTAAGACTAAAATACCCAGCATCAACAACAAAATCCCAATAACCCCCCAAATTAAAATCTATTATATGGAAGAAGCAAATCTGTTTAACTACCTGGGCTAATATAGTTAACTTTACGCTTAATGATGTTATCTTCTCAGCTTCCGTAGAGGCTTTATATTCATTGCTTTTTTGGGGGGAGGGGATCCAAATTATTTTTATTTAACTTATTATAGAACATTTTCCTCACCTCAAAAGGAAACCCTGTACTCATTAGCAGTCATTCTTTATATTCATCTCTAATTCCTAATTTGCAGTAACTTTTGTACAATCTAGATGCTTTTATCTACCTGCCTTTTCTTTAATCTTCCTGTTCCTGATCCCTGTGGATTTACACCCCATTCTCCCCATTAAGTAGCTAATGGTCTATTAATTTACAAGGCATATAGGAGAGCTTCTGGTTTAGAGAAAGCTGGAAGGACTCTTAGAGGCCATTGTGATATAAATCCTTCCTTCTAGTCCCAGTTTATTGTTGTAAAAGTTTGGATTTTGCACACGGGTTCTTATAAATATTCAGATAATGTAAAAGAAATGATAGCTACAGGAAATCCTTTGTTTTGCTGACCAGTTGTTAACCTAGCTAAATTATTAGCAGATGTAATTGCAGATTCCCTTTCTGAAAATTAGTGCCCTGTGGGCTAGCTAAAGAGCACTGGTGGTGCAATGGTTAAGCGCTCGCCTGCTAACCGTAAGGTCAGCGGTTACAACCCACCAGCTGCTCTGAGGGAGAAAAGACCTGGAGTTCTGCTTCTGTGAAGATTTCAGCCTAGGAAACCCTATGGGACAGTTCTACTCTGACCTATAAGGTTGCTATGAGTCGGAATCCACTCGATGGCACCTAACAACAACATGGGCTAGCTATGGTATCTGAAATTCTATCTTTCCAGAAATTAATCTTCAAAAATCTCGTTTTAAAAAGAATCTATTTCTGGGAGGGATAGCACATAAAAATATTGTTCGCTAATTAGCATGATTAGTTTACTGTCTTAGCCCCAGGGGAGTTCTGAGAACCTGGTCACTCAGCAGGTGTAGGTTATGACAGGAGGAATTGGGATTGAAGACCAGGCCAAGACTGAGATGGTGACTGACGAGGGTGTTGCATCTAGAGCAGGGTACGGCAACTCTAAAAAGGAGGAGAGAGACGAAGATAAGGAAGGTGAGAAGAAATTGTATTTTGCCATAATTGTTGCATTTACTCTCTTAATGAGGCCTGGATCTTATAAGGTATACAAACATTAATTCTGAAGACTCTGCATTGTTCATGAATGCACACTGAAAGCTAAGGAAGATCAACTATATAGTATATAAAATTTATCTCCATTGTGAGTGAAAAATCATGTGACTGCCCTTTGTATTATTGTAGTTTTTATGATTAAAATTTATCTTTCAGACTTTAAGTGTATTTTTTCTGTATTTTGTGCTTATTGTATATATTGATTATTTTAGGCAATAATCACATGAAAGAAGAAAATTATACTGCTGCAGTGGACTGCTATACACGGGCAATAGAATTGGATCCAGATAATGCGGTTTATTATTGCAACAGGTAAACTGGCACTGTTGTAGCACGTTTATAGTTCTTAAACATTTGGATTAATAGCTCTGAAGGAGAAGTGTAAAATGGATCTACTTGGAAAATTTTGAAAGCTCAGAAAAGTATAAAGAAGGAGGGGAAAAAAAACCCTCAGACTTACCACTTAGAGGCAACCTTTATCAACCTTTTGGCATATTTTGTTCTACATAAGTGCAATCAATTTTAGACTCAGCCTTATTCACTAAGCATATCGTAAATATGTCATTATTTTACTGAAATTGTTTATAAACATTATTTAAATGGCTATAAATTATGTTATTATTACCTCTTAACTCTTTTTTTGAATTTCCAACATTTATCATTGTGTGGGAAATACGAACTCAATGTTATCTTTGAACGTTTGGATGGACGTACTTTAATTTACTTAACTGTTAGCCTACTAAGGGACTTTGAGGTCGTTTCCATTTTTCCCCCAGTATTATAAAGCTGCAAAGAGCATCTTTGTTTCTAAAAATTTTTCTGGAATTCACATTTTCTAGATTTTGGATATATCCTTGGAAGTGCACTTAGTAGGGCTAATGGTACAGACAAGAAAAAAATTGTTGATGCACATTGCAAAGTTGTTCCAACTTCTTTGAAAATATTTAGAAAATTAATTCCCTCCCCAGAAGTGTGTATCTACCAAACCCTTTTCAGCATCAGATATTCAAATTATTATTTACTATTTAAAATATAATATTATTGCTTTTTTAATATCATTGTTATAATTTATATTTATTTGATTATTGGAGAGCTTGGACGTTTTTCATATGTTGGCCATTTGTAAATTATCTTTTTGTAACTATGGCAGGGCTTAGCCTGTTTGGCCTTAGACTTATTGTTATTTCTTTTCATGCTGAGCTTTTTATAACAGTGAGGCTGACCCCTCTAGACTGCATTTCCCAGACTTCTTTGTCTCTTGGCTTCTGTCTGGGTTCAGCCATGGAATGTATTGGCAGGAGATTGGAGGGTAGAAGGAAGGAAGAACTCAGGGTATTCCCCTTTTTTTACTTCAGGGTACATATCTGGCAAGGGCTGTGTCTCATCTTTGCCTCCATCTCCTGCTGGAGAGACCTGCTATGTTCCCAGCTTTAGCCAGGTGATCTTGGGTTTTGGACTCTGCCTTTTGTCCTTCTGTCTTAGGGGTGGTAATAGCTTCCTATCTCTGGATTGTTGTACAACCCCTGTTGGACTTCTCAGTTCTTCTCTCACCTGCATAATTAATTCCCTGAATTATATAACTCTGTTTTAGATGTTTTAACTGCTACATGCCCTTTACCCTTTTTTTTAATTCTTAGGTTTTTCAATATATAATATGCATGTATTCTATATCAGTGTTATTCAATAGAATGTTTTACAATGATGGAAGTGTTCTATATCTGTGTTGTCTACAGTGACTATTGAGTACTTGAAATGTGGCTTCTGCAAATGAGGAACTAAATTTTTAATTTAAAATCAGTTTAAATTAACTTAATTGATTTAAATTTAAATAGTCACATATGGCTAGTCATACTGTGTTGAACAGCCCATCTATATATTAAATATATAATTCCTTTGTCATAATTGCACAGCTTATTGTTGCCTTTTAATGTTTTTAATATGTAAAAGCTTAAAATATTTATGTAATGAAATTGTTTTTCTTTTCCTTTAAATTTTCTTCTAATGCTTTTCAGCTTAAACCTCTCTTTGTTTACGGACTTGACAGATAACTTCTATTCTCTTATTTTTCCTTTACGTTTAAATTTTATCATCTCAAATCTATTTTGGTGAATAGTATGACTGTTTTAATCAATCTGTAACTTTTTATGACTTAGCCTAATAAGAATTACCTTTTGTTTTATAGTAAGTTCTTAGATTTGAAAGAGATCTTTAAGTTAATTTGGTCCAGTTTTTCACTGAGTTACTGTTGCTGTATTTAGGATATTCATACCCTTCTGAGATAGCCTCCCCACTTTTCATTTTTTGTTATGTCTAACTGTAAGAAATGTCTTCCTTATACTGACGTTGAATTTGTTTTCTTGTAGCTTCTGTTAGTTGGCTTTATTTTTACTCCTAAGGGCCGTTATAGAACAAGTATCACTCTTCTTATGACAGTACCTTATATATTTCAAGTTTGCTACCATTTTCATCTGAGTTCTTTTCTTCATGTTAAATGTTTACAGTTTCTTCAGTTATACCTCAGGAAGAACAGCTTTAAGCCCCACGTCTTTAAACTTGATCCAGTTTACCTGTATATCTTAAAGTGTAGTTTGCATAAGTTAACGTGGCTTACCTGGCATTGGTCTGACCAGAACAGTCTTATAGGGCTCTCATTTAACCTACTTCTGGATAACTTAATTACATATTATCACTTTATAGCATTGTTCGTTTAATTCATATTTTGCGTTTGGTTAGTTAAAACCCCTCTCTTTTTTTCACACATTCACTCTGTTACCAATTATAAGTCTAGTAGTAACTTTGTTAAAGTAAAAAGGAAATGTTGTTAGTTTGATAGGCTTAGAATTAATCCAGTATTATTTTCTTTCTTCTTTTTTGTCCCCAACATTTTATTATGAAAATTTTCAAAGTTGAAAGATGTTTACACTGAAATCTCGAGTACTTTCACTAAGTTTTGACAGCTGCATACACCTTTATAACCCAGACCTCTGTCAACATACAGAAAATTACCATCAGCCCAGGAGTTCCCTCATGCCTCTTCACAGTCAGTTGCCTCCCACTCTCCCTAGAGGCAGTCACTGTTTTGGTTTTTTCCTACCATGCATTAGATTTATCTGTTCTAGAATTTCATGTGAAAGAAATCATACAATATGAACTCTTTGTGTAAGACCTTTTTGGCTCAACATAATGTTTTTGAGATTGGAAGTTTGGGGTTTCCTAAAAGCACCCTCACATTTGATAATTCACTATAAGTACTCACAGAACCCCCATGCATCTGTCAGTTTGTCATACTGGGGCAGAGGGGCTTGCGTGTTGCTGTGATGCTGAAGTTATGCCACCAGTGTTCAAATACCAGCAGGGTCACCCATGGTGGACAGGTTGCAGCTGAGCTTCCAGACTAAGACAGACTAGGAAGAAGGACCTGGCAGTCTACTTCTGTTCTGTTGTACACAGGATCACCATGAGTCGAAACCGAGTCAACAGCACCTAACAACAACACCACTCACAGAACTCACTGAAAGCTGTTATACTCATGGTTACAGTTTATTTTAGGGAAGGCATACAGATAAAAATCAGCCAAGGGAAGAAGTGCATAGGGCAAGGTCCAGGAGGGTTCCAAATGCAGAGCTTCCAGTGTCCTCTCTCTGTGGAGTCACAGTGATATTATTTTCCTGGTATAGATATGTGACAATATGCACAGAATATTTACCAAAACATATCCCAGCTTTGGTGTGCAGAGTTTTTATTGGGGTCCCATTATATAGGCATCATTGATTGATTGCCTACATGGATGATTTCAGTCTCTAGGTTGGCTGATACCTCATGACCCAAAGTCCTCACCCTGTATCACATTGTTGGTCTTTTTGGCATGGTGAGCCCTTATCCCAAGACAATATGGATGTGGCCAGCCTCTGTCCTAAATCACATTGTTAGACTCCAGTATGACCCTACGTCTTCAGGCAAACAAAGACACTCCTAATACACATAGCATCCCAGAGATTACCTCCCAAAAGCTGAGTGCAAAGGCCAGACCTCTTCTTTTGGGCAAATTCTTTAGTACATAAAGATTCAACCATGTTGTTGTATGTATCAGTAGTTTGTTCCTTTTCATAGCTCAGTTGTATTCTGTTGGTTGAATGTGCCGCAGTTTGCTTAGCCATTTTCCTATTGATGAGTTGGTTCCATTTTTTGGCTATTATGAATAAAGCTGCTATGAACATTCTTGTATAAGTGTTTTTGTGAACATATTTTTTCCTTTCCATTGGGTGAATACCTAGGAATGGAATTGCTGGATTATAGGGTAGGTTTATTTTTAGTTTTTATAAGGAACAGCCAGGGCATTTTCCAATGTGGTTGTACCATTTTAAATTCCCACCAACAATGCAGAGAATTCCATTTGCTCCACATCCTTGTCAACATTCGATGTCCATCTGTTTAATTTTAGCCACTCTAAGTGGTTGTGTAATGGTATCTCACTGTGATTTTGATTTACATTTCCCCAGCAACTAATGATGTTGAGGACCTTTTCATGTGTCTATTGGTCATCCTTATATCTTCCATTATGAAGTTTCTGTTAAAATTTTTTGATCATTTTTAAATTGGATTGTTTATCTTTTTATTACTGATTTGTAGGTGTTCTTTATATATCCTAGATACCAGTCTTTTGTCCCATATATATTTTGTGAATATTTTCTTCCAGTTTATGGTTTCATTATTTATTTCTTTAACAATAATCTTTGATAAGCACGTTTTTAATTTGATGAAGTCTAATTTACCAATTTTTTTTTCATGATCAGCACATTCTACAAACTAAGAAACTTTTACCTATCCCTAAGGCACAAAGATGTGATCCTTCATTTTCCTCTAAAGCCTATATTGTTTTAGGCTTTACGTTTTAGGTCTGTGACCCATTTCCATACACAAAATTAATTTTTGTATATGGTGAGAGATAGGGGTTAGAGTCCTTGTTTTTTTCCTTATGGACATCCATTTATTCCAGCAGCATTTGTTGAAAATATTTTTCTTTCCCCTTTGGATTGTTTACTACCTTTGTCAAAAATCAGTTGACTATAGCTGTATAGCTCTATTTCTGGATTCTATACTACTTCATTATCTATATATCTGTCTTTATGCCAATACCATGCTGTGTTGATTTCAGTAGCTTTATAATATGTCTTGAAATTGGATAGTGTAAGTCCTTTAAATTTGTTCTTTTATTAAGGTTGCTTTGAATATTCTAGGTCCTTTACATTTCCATATAAATTTTAGAATTATCTTTTTAATTTCTGCAAAAAAGCCTGCTGGGATTTTGATTGGAACTGCATTGAATCTGCAGATTAATCTGAGGAGTATTACTAGCTTAACAATATTAAATCTGCTGATCCATGAACATGGTATGGCTCTTCATTTATTTAGATGTTTTTCTCAAGTGTTTTGTAGTTTCATTATAGAGGTCTTGCATGTTATTTGTTAAATTTATTCCCAAATATTTAATTTTTTTTTTACACTATTGCATGTAGAATTGTTTTTTTAATTATATTTTTCCAGTTATGTACTGATGCTGTTGTTGTTAGTTGCCATTGGGTTGATTCTAACTCATGGGGACCCCATGTGTGCAGAGTAGAACTGCTTCATAGGGTTTTCAAGGATGTGACCTTTTGGAAGCAGATCGCCAGGCCTGTCTACGGAGGCACCTCTGAGTGGGTTTGAACCTCCAGTCTTTCAGCTGGTAGTCAAGCACTTAACCACTACCCAGGTACTTCTATTTGCTGCTAGCATATAAAAATACAATTGCATTTTTTATATTAACTTCATATCCAGCAGCCTTGCTAAATTCACTATTAGTTCTAGTAGTTATTTTATAGATTCTTTAAGATTATCTATGTAAACGGAATAGAAGTGGTGAGAATGGGCATCCTTGTCTTGTGCCTAATCATAGAAGGAAAGTGTTTAATATTTTACTTAAGTATGATGTTACCTGTAGGCTTTTTAATAGATGGCATTTATCACATAGTAAAAGTTCCCATTTGTTCTTAGCTTGCTGAGAATTTTATCATGAATCAGTGTTGAATTTTATTAGATTTTTTTCTCTTTCTATTGAAATGATTATGTGGTTTTTATTCTTTATTTTATTAATATGGTGAATTATATTGATACTTTTTTTGAATAGTAGTCTACCCTCGTATTCCTCGGATAAACCTCACTTGGTCATGATGTGTTTTTAGTCTTTTTTATACCAGGTGTGATTTAATTTGATAATATTTTGTTAAGTGTTTTTGTGTCTATGCTCATGAGGGAGATTGGTGTATAATTTTTTTTTTTTTTCAGTGTGATATCTTTGTCAGGTTTTGGTATCAGTTATTCTGGCCTCATTGAGTTGGGAAGTGTTCTCTCTTTTATCTGATACATGTTGTTTAAGGTTGATGTTGTTTCTTTCTTCAGTGTTTGATAGCATGCGCCCATTAAATCATCTAAGGTGGTTTGTCATAAGTGTTTGTTTAATAGATATGTACTCAGATTTTCTGTTTCATCTTGCGTCAGTTTTTTTTTTAAATTGTACTTTAGATGAAGGTTTATAGAACAAATAGTTTCTCATTAAACAGTTAGTACACATATTGTTTTATGACAATGGTTAACAAGCCCACGACATGTCAACACTCTCCCTTCTCGACCTTGGGTTCCTTATTACCAGCTTTCCTGTCCCCTCCTGCCTTCTAGTCCTTATCCCTGGACTGTTGTGCCCCATTTGTCTCGTTTTGTTTTATGGGGCTGTCTAATCTATGGCTGAAGGGTGAACCTCAGGAGTGACTTCATTACTAAGCTAAAAGGGTATCCGGGGGCCATACTCTCAGGGTTTCTCCTGTCTCTGTCAGGCCAGTAAGTCTGGTCTTTTTTTGTGAGTTAGAATTTTGTTCTACATTTTTCTCCAGCTCTTTCCAGGACGCTCTGTTGTGATCCCTGTCAGAGCAGTCAGTGGTGGTAGCCGGGCACCATCTCTTGTTGTGCTGGACCCAGTCTGGTGCAGGCTGTGATAGTTGTGGTCCATTAGTCCTTTGGACTGATCTTTCCCTTGTATCTTGTTTTCTTCATTCTCCCTTGCTCCTGAAGGGGTGAGCCCAGTGGAGTATCTTTGATGGCTGCTCAGAGACTTTTAAGACCCCAGAAGGTGTCAGTTTTGATAAGTTATAAATTTCAAGGATTTTTCTATTTAGGTTGTCAGATTTGTTGGCATAAAATTGTTCATACTATTTTCTTATTATCTGTTTAAGTATATAGGATCTATAGGACATTCTTACTTTATTCCTGGTAATGTGTATCATTTTTTTTTTAAATAAGTCTCGGTAGGGGTTTATCAGTTTTGTCGATCTTTTCAAGGAATCAACTTTTGACTGTGTCAGTTTTCTGTTTTGTTTTTTGCCTTCTTTTTTGTTGATTTTTCTCTTTATTATTTCCTTACTTCTACTTGCTTTGTATTTACTTTGCTCTTTTTCTAGCTTCCAAAAGTAGAGTCTTAGATCACTGATGCTGGACCTTTTTTTTTATCTAATATAAGTATTTACAGCTCCAACTTTTCCTCTGAGCATGCTTTAGCTACATCACATGCATTTTATATGTTGTATTTTCATTATCATCCATTTCAAAATGCTTTCTAATTTCTCTTGTGATTCATTACTTTTTCCATGGATCATTTAGAAGTGTTGTTTAATTTCCAAATATTTGGCGTTTTCCTGTATATCCTGTTGTTACTGATTTCAAATTTCCTTCCATGTGGTTGGAGTACACACTCTGTACAATTTCAAGACTGAAATTCTTTGAGGGTTCTTTTATAGCCCAGCATATGGTCTGTCTTGGTTAGTGTACTATGTGCACTTAAAAGGAATGAGTTCTATAGTTGTAGGGTTCTATAAACAATTAACTGTTTCAACCCAAACTACAAACTCTAAGATGGTAGTCAAATTTTAGTTCAATTCTTCTATACACCTGGGCTGCTTGCAGTCTGCTTTATGCAACAGTGTTTCGGGGGTCTTCCGGGGATGTGGATACACGCAATGTGCTTCTTTGGCCCTCTCCTTTTAGAATGCTGCCTCACCCTATATGCACACATCCGTGCGTGCGTGCACGTGTGCGCGCACACGCGTTCCAGCCTCTGTGGTTGTCCCAAACTCAGTACTCTGGTTCTTTAAGCCAGAAAACCTAAGTTTTCCTCTCTGAGTTTTAGCTGCTCTACTCAGCACCCCCATAAAAATGGGAAGCTCACCTTGCATTGGTCCCCTTTGACTCTCCTTCATGATCTGCCTGTTTTTTTGTTCATTCTTCAATGGCTTCTGATAGTTTCCTTTATTTTGTATTTTATCGAGAATTTTAATTGTTGTGGGAGGGTCAGATCCATAAGAAGTTTAGTTAGCCATACTGGGAACCTTTATTTTCTTTCCCTACAAAAAATAACCTTTATTAATCTGTTCTAAAAACCTATCCCAGAAAAATAGAAAATGCAAATGATTTGGGGAGAATAAATTTCCCAAGCTTTGGCGTGATGTTTGCATTTCATCCTCTGTAATCAGATGAATATACATAATGTTTTAATTTTGCATATGAAATCTTGAAATAGGTACATTAAATGTTGCTGTTGTTAGGTGCTACTGAGTTGGTTCCGACTCATAGAGACCCTTTGTACAACAGAATGAGACACTGCCCAGTCCTGCACCCTCTTCACAGTTCTTGCTATGTTTGAGCCCAATTTTTGCAGCCACTGTGTCAGTCTGTCTCGTTGAGGGTCTTCCTCTTTTTCGTTGACCCTTTACTTTATCAAGCATGATGTCCTTCTCTAGGGACTGTCTCCTCCTTAATGTACAAGTACGTAAGACGAAGTCTCGCCATCCTACCTTCTAAGGAGCATTCTGGCTGTATTTCTTCCAAGACAGATTTGTTTGTACTTCTGGCAGTCCATGCTGTATTCAGTATTCTTCGCCAACACATAATTCAGAGGCATCAGTTCTTCTTCAGTCTTCCTTATCTATTTTCCAGCTTTCGCATGCATTATGAGGCGATTGAAAATACCATGGCTTGGGTCAGGCACATCTTAGTCCTCAAAGTGACATCTTTGCTTTTTAATGCTTTAAAGAGGTCTTTTGTAGCAGAATTTCCCAATACAATATGTCATTTGATTTTTTGACTGTTGCTTCCATGGACGTTGATTATGGATCCAAGTAAATTGAAATCCTTGACAACTTCAAGATTTTCTCTGTTTATCATGATGTTGCTTGTTGGTCCAGTTGTGAAGATTTTCATTTCCTTTATGTTGAGGTGTAATCCACACTGAAGGCTATGGTCTTTGATCTTCATCAGTAAGTGCTTAAAGTCCTCTTGGCTTTCAGCAAGTGAGGTTGTGTCATCTGCATATTGCAGGTTGTTAATGAGTCTTCCTGCAATCCTGATGCCACGTTCTTCGTATAGTCCAGCTTCAGTGTTATTTTTTTTTTATTTTTTCACATTCAAAAATTTATACGTACATTGTTATGTGACTCTAGTTGCTCTCCCCATACTGTGACAGCACACTCCTCCTTTCCACCCCTGAATGCCCATGTCCATTCAACCAGCTCCTAACCCTCTCTGCCTTCCCATCTCACCTCCGGACAGAAGCTGCCTGTTTAGTCTCTTGTATCTACTTGAGCTAAGAGGCACACTCCTCACAAGTATCACTTTATGTCCCACATTCCAGTCCAATCCCTGTCTGAAGAGTTGCCTCGCAAATTGTTTTAGTTCTGGGCTGATAGAGAATCCAGGGGCCATGCTTTCCGGGGTTCCTCCAGTCTCAGTCAGACCATTGAGTCTGGTCTTCTTGCTAGAATTTGAGTTCTGCACCCCACCTTTCTCCTGCTCTATCAGGGACTCTCTGTTGTGTTCCCTGTCAGGGCGGTCATTGGTGGTAGCCAGGCACCATCTAGTTCTTCTTGTCTCAGGCTGATGAAGTCTGTGGTTTATGTGGAGTTTTCTGTCTCTTGGGCTACTACTTTCCTTGTGTCTTTGGTGTTCTTCATTCTCCTTTACTCCAGGTGGTTGGGACTAACTGATGCATCTTAGATGGCCGCTTTCAAGCTTTTAAGACCCCAGATGCCACTCACCAAAGTAGGATACAGAACATTTTCTTAATAAGCTTTGTTATGCCAGTTGACCTAGCTGTCCCCTGAAAGCATGGTCCCCAGACCCCTACCCTTGCTACTCTGTCCCTGCAAGTGTTTGATTGTATTCAGGAAACTTCTTAGCTTTGGTTTAGTCCAGTTGTGCTGACTTCCCCTGTAGTGTGTGCTGTCCTTCCCTTCACCTAAGATAATTCTTATCTACTATCTAGTTAGTAAATAACCCTCACCCTCCCTCCCCACCCTCATAACCATCAAAAATGTTTTTTTGTGTTTAAACCTTTTCTTGAGTTCTTATAATAGTGGTCTTATACAATATTTGTCCTTCTGTGACTGACTAAATTCACTCAGCATAATGACCTCCAGCTTCCTCCATGTTATGTTTCACAGCTTCATCGTTGTTCTTTATTGTTGCGTAGTGTTTCATTGTGTGGATATACCATAATTTGTTTATCCATTTGTCCATTGATGGGCACCTAGGTTGTTTCCATCTTTTTGCTATTGTGAACAGTGCTGCAGTGAACATGGGTGTGTTCAGTGTTTTTAATACATTGAATAGTGTCAAAAATATTATGACTAAGTATAAATATTATCAGATAATTTCTTACAGATAATTTCTTAATAGAGCACAGCAAGCTACATACTTTTACTGTGAATGTAAGCCTGAATAATTTATATTTAATGAGATTAGAATTCAGGAATAGTTATCCATTGGCACTGTATTAGAAGAGATTTATGGCAATACCTATGCTTGTTTTAATTTAATTATTGTTAAATTGAAATTATGAAATAATTATGATTCTCTTTTACATTTAAAATAATACCTTTTTCCCTGAGGAGTTCAGTAATAGAGCATGCTATTTAACATTAAAAAACTAGAAAATTTTGTTCTTACATTTAATACAAATATTGAATAAGGCCTTAGGATCATTTTGTCTTTTTTGAGACTATAAAAATCTCAGTATCCAATAGTTTTGACAAATTATCCTTTGTCATCTTTCTTAGCCAGCTGGCTGTCAAGAACTGGAAACTCAGAATAGCACATCTAAATCTTCCTTTTAATACTCAATTTCACAGTTTTCTTACTAGTCAAAATATTTTTGACATACTGAACTTGCTAGGATTAGTCAAAGTTTACTTTTTATAAAAGTGACTTTTTTTGTCTTTAATTAGAAAATGACCAGTTGGCAGTGTTAAGCATGAGTCTTTCTTTTCTAGCATTTACCTTTTATTTTGGCCTTTGAGAATCCTACTGGTCTTGAGTGCTTGAAAACCTGTTATATATTTTTGGTTTTTTTTCCCCCTATACTCTTAGCACTTATCACTATGTTTAACATTTATATAGTTTTATCATGTGTTCTGTGTTGTAGTTATTTGCATATATATTTTATTTCTTCAGGTAGTGATTGGGTCTAGTATGTATTTATATTCACATGACATCTAAACACTGTGCCTCACAGGAGTTCAGCAAATTTTTGTTGGATGAATAGAGGACTATAGAGGAAATAAAAGAAATTTCTGGTGATTTTGAAGCAATCAGACATTCACATTAATACTTTCATATATAAAACAACAAATGATTGCGTATAGGTCTTAAAATACTTTTGAGTACCTAATAGTATGAAACAGTTTTCTTTGTCTTCTGTTGCTAAACAAACATGTTATCTTTTTAAAAAATATATTTTATTGTGTTTTCCCTGAAAGCTTACACAGCAGATTAGTTTCCCATTTGACAGTTTCTATACAAATTGTTCAGTGACATTAGTTACATTTTTAACAATGTGTCAGCATTCTCTTTAATTGCATTCTGGTGGTTCTGTTTCCAGTGCTGTAGTTTCCCTGCCCCCTTACGTTCTCATCTTTGCTTTAGAGTAATCGTTGACCTTTTGGTCTCTTACAGATGGTTTTTTAATGAAGCACCACACTCATGAGTAATATCCTTTATTTTGCATGCCAATCTTTTATTTTCCTAAAGGGCGACTTCGGGATAGTTTCGGTTCAAATTTTAAAGAGTATCTCAGGACAATAGTCTCAGGGAGTCCTCTTGTCTCAGCTGGTCCAGTGAGTCTGGACTTTTTGAGAATTTGAGTTCTGGTTTGCATTTTTCTCCCATTCTGTCAGAGTCCATCTGTTGTGGCCCTGATCGGAGCTGTCAGTAGTGGTAGCTAGGTACCATCTAGTTCTTCTGGTCTCAGGGTGGTGAGGCTGTGACTCATGTAGGCTCTTAGCCCTGTAGGCTGGTTTCTTTTCTGAGACTTTAGTTTACAAACAGTGTCTTATTTTCTTTGTACAACCTCAGTGCTGAGTACATTGCTTTATCTATACCAGGCTCATGTTTCTGGAGTAGATGGATGATTGAATGACTGAGGCAATAAATTGAGTAAAAGATCAGTAGGAAAAAGGGAGCATGATGGAGGGAAGGCTTCACAGGTGATGGGGAACTTGAGTTGGAGCTGGATTTGAAGAACATTTAGAACTTGGATAGACAGAGAAGAGAGGAAAGCATTTTAGGTTGGAGAGCATAGTTTTAAAGATGAAATCAGAAAGCATCAGGCGATTGTAACAGAGAATGGTAGTGACAGAGAAAGCTCTAAGAAAGATGGGAACAGAGACATTGTTATTTTGTGCTTTATTTTTCTCCACTTCATGAACAGCATGTAGTCACTCAGTTCACTGGGATTTTAACTTGATTTTTGGACTTGAAGTGGAATTTCAGTTCTGCCACTTGTTAGCTATGAGCAGCTATTTAACCTTCTTTAGCCTCAATTTTCACACTTGTAAAACAGAGATAATACTAAATACTTCACAGGATATGTGTGAAGAGTGATAAAATGCACAAAGTCCCTAGCATCGTGCTAACTTTCAATATTTGTTTTTTTTTTTCTTCCGAAAACCATGTAAAACTTTTTTAGTTGAAGGATAGGTGTTTGCTGTAATTTATTTAGGCATGACAAACAGTATGGGAAGTGTGAGGTACATTTTTTTTTCTGCCTTATTTTCTACAAAAATAGAAAACATTTTTATGCTTTTCCTCTAATAGGATAAAGAGATGGAGGGTATTTCAAAACATGGTGACTCTGACTGTATTGTTCTACTGAAATTTCATTAGTTATGCCCTGATAACCAGACAGCAGAGGCAGAGAGAACAGACTACCTTGTTCTTCAGTTCAGACACTGGCATGTTTGGCTTAGTCTCACAGGAGACTTAAATGTAGCTTGGCTTCTCATTCCTTTCCTGGCCTTAGAGGCTTGCACTCCCCTCCCTCCTTTTGTGAGCTGCACAAATCTGCCTTCACCCTAGCTTGCAGTTTGTGATTTAAAGCTGTCAGAAGTGAAATATAATGATTCTCTTCTCTTTCCTTCTCTTTATTCTGGGTCTGAGCCTTCTTGCTTTATTACCTATCTTATTATCAATATCTGAAGCCAGAGATCAGGGAACCTTGGCATAGTGGTTAAGTGCTACGGCTGCTAACGAAGAGGTCGGCAGTTCGAATCCAGGCGCTCCTTGGAAACTCTATGGGGCAGTTCTGCTCTGTCCTACAGGGTCGCTATGAGTTGGTATCGACTCGACAGCAACGAGTTTGGTTTGGTTCGGGTTTTCCTCTAGGCCTCCTTTCCCGTGTACCTCCCAAATAGCTAATTCGTTCCCTCCTCCATTTCCATCACAACTTCCTTAGTTTAGGTTCTTAACTTTCGGTAAGCTAATACAATAGTAACTTAAATTGACCTCCCATTTCCACTTTTACTCCCTACTCCAGACTTTTGCCAAAAGGATCTTTCTAAAATGTGAAACTGACCATCTGACTTTTCCTAGTTCCAAATACCTGCAAGGTCAAGTTTAAACTCCTTGGCATGATATATCTTTTTCTAATCTAGGCTCTTTCTTTTCTCTTAACTTTATTATCTCTACTTGTCCTCCTACCCCATTCCTCTTCACTCTACTCTGTATGTTCATATAATGTGAAACGTACTGATTTTTAAAAAACGCTGTTGGGCCACTTCTCAATGCTTTGTATGTGCTGCCGCCTATGCCTAGAATATTTGTCACCTTATCTAATTGGGCGACTGCTAGTCATCCTTCAAAATCCTGTTTAGGTGTTGCCTCATTTGGGGCGACTTTCTTAATTTCTTCTCTCCCTAACCTTCCTGACTATGCCCCTACACCCTTCTCCCTTATCTGGTGCTGTTTTATATGGTAGTTCCTAGTCACATGTGGCTATTTAAATGTAAATTAATTAAACTAGACAATACATAAGTGGTAACTTTGATGAAGGGTAAGACAGTACACAATACTGGGGAAACCAGCACAGCTTGACCAAGGCAAAGTCAGAGAAGCTTCATGGACATATCCAAACTCCCATAGGGACTGAGTTACTGGGCTGAGGGCGAGGGACTATGATCTCAGGGGACATCTAGCTCAATTGGCATAACATAGTTTGTAAAGAAAATGTTGTATGTTCTACTTTGGTGAGTAGCATCTGGGGTCTTAAAAGCTTGTGAGCGGCCATCTAAGATATGTCTACTGGTCCCACCCAGTCTGGAGCAAGGGAGAATGAAGAAAACCAAAGACACAAGGGAAAGATTAGTCCGAAAGACTAATGGATCACAACTACCACAGCCTCCACCAGACTGAGTCCAGTACAACTAGATGGTGCCTGGCTGTCACCACTGACTACTCTGACAGGGATCAAAATATAGGGTCCCAGACAGAGCAGGAGAAAAATGTAGAACAAAATTCTAACTTACAAAAAAAGAGCAGACTTACTGGTCTGGCGGACACTGGAGAAACCCCAAGAGTATGGCTCCCAGACATCCATTTAAGTCAATACTGAAGTCACTCCTGAGGTTCACCCTTACGCCAAAGATTAGATAGGCCTATAAAACAAACAATGATACACGTAGCTCAACCATTTATATGAGACTAAATGTGCACACCAGCCCAGGGGCAAGGACAAGAAGGCAGGAGGGGACAGGAAAGCTGGACGAATGGAAAGCTCAGGGGCAAGGTCAAGAAGGGGAGAGTGTTGACATGTTGCAGGGTTGGCAACCAATGTCACAAAACGATATATGTATTAATTATTTAATGAGAAACTAATTTACCTGTAAACCTTCACCTAAAGCGCAATAAAAAAATGTAATGAAATAAAAAAATTCACTTCCTTAGTCACACTAGCCATCTATCAAGTGCTCAATAGTCATATGTAACTAGTGGCTACCACATTGGGTAGTGTAGGTATAGAACTTTGCCATCACAGAAAGTTCTATTGGACAGCTCTGATTGGGTTAACCATACCTTTCTCTGTGTTGCCTCTTACCTTGATACTTCCGTTCTTGCACTTATCATACTGTTTCTTTATTCACACGTTTGTGTCCCTAGTAGACTGTGAAAGGGCAGGGATATATCCTCTTTCTGTCTGAATGTTGGTTTCAAATTAATGGTCCAGCATATTATGGATGTTCAGCAAGAGTTTGTGTTGAATCGATTCAGTGAATTTTAGGAGGGAAAATTGTCTCTAGCTGAACACGTCCAGTGGTGAATCTGTTTATATGGTAGTGTGCTACTTTTTTTTGAGTAGGTAGATTTTTTTTTAAAAAACAAATTTAAATCTAAAACCTGTTCAAACTTACTGGAAGAGTAGTACAATGAATGTCCATATGCACTTAATCTAGAGTCATCAGTTTCTAATATTTTGTCACATTTTCTTTCTCTCTCTTTGTCTCTTTCTTTCTTGGGGGGGCTGTGAATGTACGTATGCATATATATGTATACATATACTACATATACATGCATATATACATATGTATACTTTTTCTTGCTGATCCTAAATTCTTCAGCTTTATCTCCTAAAAATAAGGATATACTCCATGTAATTATCATACCATTCATACTTAAGATAATTACTATTAATATTGAAATTTCTTCAGTATCTGAATATTTTTATAGCTATATTTTTGATCTAGAATTCAATCAAGGTTCATACATTGCATTTTGTTATGTCACTTTAATTTAATCCAGAAAGTATGTCTTTTTTTTCTCTTGTTTTCGTGACAGTTTTTTGAAGAGTTCAGGCCAATTGTCATATTCTGGATTTGTGTGATTGCCTTCTCATGATTAAATTTAGGTTAAATGTTTTTGGTACAAATCCTACATAAATGATTATGTAAACCATTTATTACATCATATTAGGAAGGACGTAACTTCAAACTGTTCCATTATTGGTGATTCTAAATTTGATATCTATTATTCCTTTTATAGTTAATAAATAAATAATTTATGGGGTCAGACCATGTGAATATCCTGTTCTCCAGCAGTCTTTGACCCAATGGTTTTATCATCCATTCATGATCCGTCCCTGAATCATTAATACATCGAGGGTTGCAAAATGGTGACTTTCTAATTTTATTATGTATAATTTCCTCAGATATTTCTGTAATGAACAGCTTTCCTCCCTTCCCTGATGGTGCAACAGTTAAGCGCTTGGCTGCTAACCAGTGGTTCAAACCCACCAGCAGCTCCATAGGAAAAAAGATATGGCGATTTGCTCCCGTAAACATTTATAGCCTAGGAAACCTTATGAGGAAGTTCTAGTCTGTCATTTATGGTTACTATGGGTCAGAATCAACTCAATATCACACAACAAGAAGATTGACTCATGAATTTTTTAAATTCACAAGACATTGGTGGTAGAATTCTTGCCTTCCATGTGGGAGACGGGGGTTCGATTCCTGGCCAGTGCACCTCATGTGCAGCTACCACCTGTCTGTTGGTGGAGACTTGTGTGTTGCTGTGATGCTGAACAGGTTTTAGTGGAGTTTCCAGACTAAGACAGACTAGGAAGAAAGGCCTGGTGATCTGCTTCCAGAAATCACACAGTGAAAACCCTGTGGATCGCAACTGTCTGATCTGCAGCTGATCATGGGAATGGCTTAGGACCAGGCAGCATTTTGTTCTTTTGTGCATATTGTTGCCATGAGTTGGAGGCCAACTCCAAGGACGTAACAACAACAATTCAGTGTGTTATAATCAGTTACCGTAATTATTTTTGACACTTAGATTATCCTTTATTTGGCTAGTAAGAACCCCTTCAGATTGGTCCCGTGTGCTTTTATATAACTTCATTTGCCTTAAACTCTTTGTTGCTTTCTGAGACAACAAGATATTCCAGATTTACCTCATATTTTCCCAGCCCCAGACCTGGGCTCAGCCATTTCTCCAAGGAGCCCTGGTTCATTTTAGTGAAGAATGGTATTTAGAAACCAACATCGAGTCTCAAGGTGTGATCATTGTTACTGAGTGCCATTGCTTCTCGGCTGTATCAATGGACAGAGCTAGGAAATACATATTTTAAAAAGTCATCAGTTATACAGATACCTTTAATTTACATTCCATTGTCACAGAGCTCTCCTTCACCTTTCTCCCCTTTTATGTTTGTATCTCCCTTCTCCCAGGGTGAAAACAGTACTTCTCAGCACCACCACTTATTTACTCATTTGTTCTATTCTTCATTATCCTTCGGTTGGTATTATAATACAGATACTATACCACCGACAAACCTCCCAAGTAAACCAGTTTTTTTCAATCTTTTTTGTCCTTATAATACATCCCACTAAGTATGTATACTCAGAACACTGCTCAAAAGTTACTTGAATTTTTTTTCTTTTTGATATACTTTAGGATCATATATTTCTGTTTTGTTCAAACAGTTTCAAGATTTGCTTTTCATCCTTTTTGAAGTCTCACTCCCATTCCTATCCTCTTACCCCATTCCCACCCATTCCCTAGAGGGTGAGAGTGAGACTTTTAATATAGGTTTGATTTCCGAGCCGCATTAAGTGTTAAGTATTCAAAAAGTAAAATTAAAAAGGATGTTAAATAATGACTCTATCCCCTATAAGGCTCTTTGTCTTATGCATGATATTAGTGTTTCTACACCAGCTTTCTTTTGATTGGTTTTCACTTCGCCTGATTGTCTTTTTCTATCCCTTTAACTTCCAATTGATGTGTGATTATGTATCCAGTTTGAGAATCTCAGATTTGTTCAGGCAACTTTGTGATCACTAATATATTTGAATTGCTTTCTGCTCTGTTTGTTTAGTATGCCTTTTCTTGCCTCTCTTTCCCCTCTGCCGTCTCCCTTTTCACTTTCTATTGGATCGATTGAATTTTCTTTAGTTCATTTGTTTCTCTAATTATTTGGAAGTTATAATTCTGTATCTCTTCTTTTTGGTCATCCTTGTCATGCTGTTAGTTTGTCTTGGAGGTTAAGTATTTGAGGCAGAAGGACTGCAGCATAGCATTCTGCTTTGTAGTTGTGAGAAATCTAAGAAGTGATCACAGCAAGTGGTGACCATGCTCTGGCCCTCATGCCTGATTCAAGAGCATTGACTGCAGTGTCTCATGTAGCTACTGTTTCTTGGCTGCTGGCTCTCCACATTGTTTTTCTTAGCATTCATCTTAGAGCTTCTGTTTTCCTTTCCTGTTTCTTCTCTGGGTTAATTCTCCCTGCTTGGAAACGTTATTGAGGGTAGGTCATAGTTACAAGGATCTAGGTCTATGCAAATACTCTTTTTCCAAAGTTGGCCCTGGTGGTGTAGTGGTTAAGGGCTATGGCTGCTAATCAAAAGGTCAGCAGTTCGAATCCCCCAGGCACTCCCTGGAAACCCTTTGTGGCAGTTCTACTCTGTCCTATAGGGTTGCTATGAGTTAGTATAGACTCGATGGCAACCGGTTTGTTTGGTAGGTCTGTGCAAATATTCTTTTTCGAAAGTTGGCTTTTTCAGCCTTTTACTGAGGGACAAGATTATGAGAACTTCTGAAAAACTGTGAAAGGATTAAAAAAAATTTTAGTCTGTCTTAAATGTGAATATTCAGGTGAGTGGAATATTATTTTTGTTTGTGCTTTAACCCCGTTGGTAAAGTACAGCTGCACAACACTCTGTGTAGCCATTCACAGCATAACTCACTCTGTGTGCCTCACAAGTGACCCCAAATGTCCTAGTGTTTTCAGTTTGGGCAAATTAGAAAGGCAGTAAGTAGGCAGATAATTTGCATATTTGTCTTTTCTGTAGCAAAGCAAACAGTGAAAGGCAACCTACATATTTTCTCTGAACAGAAGTTTCTGAGTTATTTTTGGTTTGATTATCGATTTTTTTTAGCTCGATTTAGAGGTTTACTGGGAGTGATTTACAAATTGGGAAAAGAAAAATGTGCTAACAAAAGTCTCTTCTCTTTCTCTTAGGGCTGCTGCTCAGAGTAAATTAGGTCACTACACAGATGCAATAAAGGATTGTGAAAAAGCAATAGCAATTGATTCAAAGTACAGCAAGGCCTATGGGAGAATGGGGTAAGTTCTGGGAGAATGTCCAAAAAAGTGCCAAGTAATACCAGATTTGCTGTTCATGGTTTGGCTTTAATTTCCTGCTTAATGTTGTACCTTCTGTATTAATAAGTTAAATATAACATAATGGAGGAAATGAGTGCAATTTCCATGACTTGGGAGTGAGATGATTAGCTGTATAATAAATGGTTAGTTGTTGGAGAAAATTGCACAACCACATTAAGTAGATTCAGTTCATGTTTATGACCACATACCTCAAATTAGCATTCACTATTGACTGACGATCCTTCAATACTTTCTTCTAAAGTTCACCTTACCACCCTCTGAGGTATTTCACACCTTCCCTTCTCTCTTCAATTTTCTAGTACCCCCTCCATGGTGACTCTCATCTAACACTATTATCTCATATTTAATTGAGAAAATAGACGCATTTAGAAGAAAAGTAAGTCATCTTCCTACTTCCAGTCTTCCAATCTACCTGCATTTGACAGACTGCCTTTTTTCCTGTTGAAATGGGAGGGTTCTTATCTAAGACCATCCCCTCCAGTGATGCTTTAGGTCTCATCCCTTTGTAACTCTTCCAGGACTTAAACTTGTGCTTATCTCCTTTATCTTCTACAACACCAGTTTTCCTTTCTCTAATAGATGATGATGATTGGCATGTGAAAAGGTCATAAAAATCATCCATCTGAACCCTCCTTTTACCCAGTGTTCCCCTCCAGCTACTACCTTATTTCTTGGTCCCTCTTTCTGTGCAAGTTGTCTGTACTTGTTGTCTTGTCATCTCTCATTCTCTCTGCTGTTCAGTCCAATAAAGCTTTTGTCTATATCACTCTACTGATGTAGTTCTCTTTAGAGTCACTGGTGGTCTATGTCTTGCCAAGGACAACACTCGGTTTTGTATCCATATTATATCCAGTATGTCTATTCTATCAGCAAATCCTATCATTTCTATTCTCTGTATGTCTTGAATCTAAACATTGATCACTGTCTTTCTCATAACCCTAGTCCAAACCACCACCTCTCACACAGAGCACAACAATAGTCTCCTAACTGGTCTCCCTGCTTCTACTCCAACTCTCACCCATGTCTGTCCTCTACAGATAAACCTGAATGAGCTTTCTAAAGCATAAATCAAATCATGTCACTCCACTGCTACCAGAATAAAACCCAAGCACCAAACCATGGCTCTATATGATCTGGCACCTGGCTACTCTGACATTATCTCTTTCCACACTTTGTTTTCTGTGCTCCCTTTATGAGCTTTTGTCCTGTACCTTACGCAGACCACACTTATGTCTTTCTCAGGGCCTTTGTGTTTACTGCTGCCTCTGATTTTTCATATGACTTCTTTCTTCTTATCATTCAGGTCTCAAGTCAGTTGTCACCTTTTCAATGTGGCTGCCCTTGAGCAGCTCCCCTATTCATTCTCTTTAATTTTACGATTTTTAATTTGCATGTATTGCCTGTCTTCCTCAGGTAGAATGTAAATTTCTTAAAGTCAGAATATCTTTTTCACTGTAGAACCCTCAGTGTCTAAAATAGTGTCTGAGTTTCAATAAGTACTTATTGACTGACTGTTGATTAACTGGGGACTCTGATGAATATCTTTCACGGTTGACTAATAGAAAACTAATTAGGTTCTGAGAACTTTTCTGCGGTTAGGCAGTGTATTTTATCCATATCAGAAAAACTGTGAGGTAAGTCAACAAAGAAAGAATTGGTGTAATTTGTTAAAAATCAAACCTAGAACAAACAAAACCCCCCAACATTCTCTCTGCATATATACTATTGGCCATTGTTATATAGTTCTAAAGTAATTATACAATAAATAAATTCTAACTAGGTGTAGGTAAACTTAAGATTTACTAAGTAACTCTTTGATCTGTGCCTGGGATAATAATTTATGCTATTTGCATGGTAAAGGATGCTAATTTTATCTATTTAACAACTAAAGTTTCTTGTTCAGGAATAGTAAGCTGATAAACCATAGCCCTTTTTTTTTTTTTAATGGCAAATTGATATTTATCATGGCTGAAGGTCTCTGTTAGGAAAAAGGAAGAAAGTGGGACATTATGAGGCACAAATCTAGTTCAGAGTCCTTAAAATGGTTTTAGCAACATGGAATTATATAACCATAGGATTATTAGTCAGCTCACATCTTTGTGGAGCTTAATGTAGGCCTTCATAAGCAAACTGGTTTACATTTTAGGCATCAAAATGGAAGGATAGACAAGGGTCATCTCTAAGCATAGAGTTTAGGATCCTTCTAGGACAGCCAAGGTTGTCAGGGAACAGGCTGAAGAGAGTTCAGACTCATAGAATCTTAGAGGTCATTTTAGTGTTCCAGTTTTTTTCCTGTGAACCATAGTATAATGAATAAGTTAAATGTAATCTGAATTAAAACTGAACACCAAGGCAGTCGTTGGCTACATTTGTGATGTTCTGATGCTCTCTAATCATGTATGTTATACTCTTATACTCTTTATTCTCTTCAGGCTGGCCCTCACTGCCATGAATAAATTTGAAGAAGCAGTTACAAGTTATCAGAAGGCATTGGATCTTGACCCTGAAAATGATTCCTATAAGTCAAATCTGAAAATAGCAGAACAGAAGTTAAGAGAGGTATCCAGTCCTGTAAGTTCTGTCGTTCACAATTTATTGTAATTAAATTGTAGTGATTGGAATGAGTCTCAGATAGAATTCTTTTATAGACAGGAACTGGATTGAGCTTTGACATGGCCAGCTTGATAAATAATCCAGCCTTCATTAGTATGGTGAGTATATTTCCATTTCTGTTCTGTTGCCTGTTTTCCATAGAGCTATATAGTTTTAATACTTTTTAGAAACAAATAAGGAAGCTTTTGTGGTTGGTGGTGGTGAGTGGTGGCATAAGGCTGCCGCAGAGGTTCTTAACCTGTCCATGGACCTCTTTGTGGGAAAGCCATGGACGAACTTCAGGAAGCCAGCGGATTCCCTGAAATTGTATGTACAAATTTGTGTACATGTGGATATGTGCATTTTTCATAGAGGGAGAACCATAGTTTTCATCAGATTGGCAAAGGAGTCTGCAATTCACAAAAGGATAAAAACCACTCTCCTTTATGGACGTGGTCCTAGGAAGATACCTAATAATTGAGGTCTGAGGATTTTGGCTGTAGTGGTTCCCTAAGTTCTCTGCTAGCATTGTCTGCCTTCCTTTCTATTTTAAGAATTTATTTGAACTTTTGATATAATTCTCATGTATGTGTCCTACATCCTTCAAACTGACAAAATCACTTTGGTACCTTTTTGAAAACACACACGCTCTGGTCCAATATGTGGACACTCTGATTTGGTGGGTCTGAGATGTTACCTGGGCACATAAAGCAACTTAGATGACTCCATACTTCTGACTGAGAACAACTCAACTACACACTATGCCCTTGGAAGGCAGGAACCACTTCTTATTCATCTTTGTTTCCTTCAAAAAATGTCTGTAACATCCACTAAATCTTTAGTTGAATCGAAATACACAGATGACTCATTCCCAGTGAGACAGAGAAGTCTTTTGAGCATTGTTACTCATTGCCAGGCCTCAGGTTATGCTGTTGTAATAGGATGTGGAAATGGAATTCTTTTAGTTTCAGATTTACCATAGGCCCTGAGATGCAATGTGGTGTGAGACCACCATGGAGGAGTTGCAAAGGTGGGAGTTAAAAACATGTTTTGTGACTCTTAGAGAAGAGTCAGGGTGATAGAGATTAAAGAGGATTTTTGAAGACAGCTATTAGAGTTCCAGAGTTCTGTTCCATGAGCAAGGGAACAGGACTCATCTTAAGCCCACTGAGAAGAGACTTTCTAGCCCACTCAGAAAGCTTCCTATATGGCCCTCAGTTTGGAAGACAGTGGCCTGGTATCTGACTTGCTGGTTAAAGAGGTCTGCAGCTGAATTAGTGGTATGTATGTCTTGGGAAGTAACTGTCCTGATGACGAGTGGAGTCGAGGTTTGTTTCCTACGGACCAGAGATGAACAGACATGCTTGTGAAATAGTTCCAGTCTCGATCTGTCCAATGGGACTTTGCCCAAGGGAGCCTCTTGGAATGTGATAGGGTCCCAACACAGTCTCTGGAGGAAGACTACTAAGAACCTGGGACCAAAGGGAAAGTCATAAGTATCCAGCCAGTGAGTATATTATTTTTCAGAGAATAGGTGAGAAATCTTGGGTGGGTGGAGGTATCTGAAGAACCTCAGAAAGTGCCCATGAGAGATTCAGAGTAATTTTAAACAACTGTCAAACCTAAAGAGCAGCAATGCAAAACCAGTATGATAGTAGTCATCAAATAACTTTCCTGTTCCCCTCACCTCTCTTTCCTCCACTTAACCCTGACCCTGGAGGGCCAGAAATCTTGGTCAGTGAGCTGAGGGAAAAGGAGTAGAAGCATTATGGGGAAAAAGAGCAGCCAACCATGCCCTTCTTTTCTACGGCAAATGGCCAATCTGTAGTAGGCCCATGCTAAGGAGGGAGAAGTTTTACCTATAAATGAAGTTTTATGTAGTTATTACACTGAGCAAGACATATTAATTACTGAACTGGAGATCATCTTACAACTGAAGTGGCTGGAGGACTCCTTACTTAAAAATGACCAGAAAAGCCATAGGAAGCGCTTTAAATTTCTTCTATGGCTTAGATTGTAGGAGAAAGGGGAAGAACTAGTTTCATAGAACCAGCTTAAAGGGATTGTCAAAAAAAATAAAAATCTTTGTTTATAGCTCATAAATCATGCTCTTTCTGTGTAATGCCTGTAATACTCATGTGGTGGCTCAGAGGCACCAATCCAGATTGAGACTTAGGACAGTTACTGAATGATTTGCAAGTCAGTCAAACAGTTATCTTCTGACAATAAGTGGTGTTTTTTCCAGCACCTGACTTATAGGGTCAATGAATCTACAAAGATTTAGACTAAATTTTACACGAATTTTGTGACAATACCAACTTGAGGCAAAAAATTGTTATGCGTCCCAAATGGAGAGTTTTTAAAGTGTGTGTATAAAACTGATTTACCCCCACCCCCGCCCACACTGTAAACATGAGAACGATTGAAACTATTCAGCCCCATGGAGCATGGTCACATCTCCTTTGGAGCACACATCCCAAGTGCAGGAGATACTTTTAAAGTTTCTACTTGGCATTTTAGCTCAATTGATCTGATCAGTAGTAGTAAACTACCATCAATATCCTTAGTTTATAGTGTTGTTTGTAATCTCTTTATCCTTGCAATGTATTTTTTAATGACTTTTAATTCTAGTACCTCTCCTTTTTTCCATTTACTTTCTATAGCACACTAAAACTCTATGTTATATTGTTTAGCCACTGCTTTTTAAAGTATATATATATCTTTGTCAAAGATCCCTAAACGTTAAATTCTTTTAATGGGAGATGCCATTTTTAAATTCCAGGCAGCAAGTTTAATGCAGAATCCTCAAGTTCAACAGCTGTAAGTATATTGAAAGAGCTTATTACATTTTTCCCTCCCACCCACCAGGCTCTGCATTTGAGCATATTGGCTCAAAAATGATAAAACTACCCTAAATGCTAGTCAGTTGGAACTTAGAGCCACACTTGGCCTAACCTGTGTATAATGAGGGTATATTTGTCTTTTAATTGGCCAGTTATCCTACTTGTTTAAGAATGTATGCCAATCCCAGTGATGTATCTTGTGTGTACTGTAGAATGTCAGGAATGATGACAAATGCCATTGGGGGACCTGCTGCGGGAGTTGGGGGCCTAACTGACCTGTCCAGCCTCATCCAAGCGTAAGTGTTTACAAGAGAAATAGCGAATTGTAGTTTGTGTTTTAAAGTTTGCCTCTAAGGTGAGGGGACCAGGGCTTTCTTTTTTAATTTTTTATTTAATCTTTTAGTATCAGTGGCCTCATTAGTTATTAAATCTAGAAGAAGTTTATAAATTGGAATCACTTTTCAGACTCAAGGGCAGAAAGCCAGACCTGGGTCCTCTGGCCAGCTCAGTTGTATCTGTTTAATGGGCTTTTTAAAGGGGTCTTCAAGTACCAGTGGAGTTATTCCTCCCCACCCCAACATCTCAGTAAGGCAGGTGAGAAGAATATTAGTGGAAGGGGAGAAGGTAATTTACATTCCTATTCAGTGGCTAAGAAGCTGAAGTACAGGTTAGTGACTTACTGTTTCAGAGAATCCTTGGCGGAGCTAGCTCCAGATTTAGTCTTTTGACTTCAGCCTAATTTTTCCTTACTTGATTATGCTGTCAGTATGATATTACCAGTTGCTGTCTAGTCAGTTCTGACTCATGCAGGGCCAGATTACCCAATAAGCAGGGTATGCAGGGCTTACTTACTAATCTGTAGTGTACAATTTCATCTGTTTTTCACACATCAAAGATGTGATGAAACCCATGTGAAATTGTGCACTACAGATTAGTAAGTAAATACAGGTAAGCCCATGCGTACCTTGCTTACTAGTTAATCCACCCCTGGATTCATGTGTCAGAGTAGAACGGTGCTCCATAGGGTTTTCAGTGGCTGATTTTTTGGAAGTAGATCATCAGGCTTTTCTTCTGAGGTGCCTCTGTGTGGACTCAAACTACCAACCTTTTGGTTAGTAGCTGAGCACGTTAACTGTTTGCACTAACCAGGGACTCCTCAGTATATTAAGGTCCTCAGTTTCTTAAATGGGTATGTCAGTGCTATTATCTTCATTTATAGAGCTTCTCAAGGATTGGTGATCTGGTACTTTTGAGGGCAGGGAGAGAAACAGTAAATCATATGTCCGAATACAATGTGATCTCATATATAAAGCAGTTTATTCCCCCATTTTTCCCAGTGAAGAGCTAAGAAGAAGTTTTTTGGCAGTCTTGAATATGTAACTACTCAGGGATATACCTTAAAGTAAAATATCTTAATTTAGGAACACATATATATTTAAACATCACATTATATAAATTTTCAAACTTTTTTTCTAGATTCGTATGTTAGGAAACTGTTTAAATTTTTTGTCATCACTAGAGAGTTCTTGCATCCCCTCACTGCTTGAGCACATTAACCTTCACTTCTATTCAAGTAGCTTAAGATGCATTACTTTGTGCACTTGTGTGTGATGCCGTCACTGCAAATTTTATATGAAGCCACAAGTTACTTATTTCTATTTGTGATACTGAGACCATGTAAACACTTAGAATTTTTTCTTCAGTTCTTTCAGCTTGAGAAATGTCGAGCATGTTCTTCCCTTTTGGTTTTCTATCTCCAATCTAACTAGTCCCAATCTAACTACAGAAACGAGGGCATTATGTAAATCTCTGTATACATTCTACTTAGGAATGCTCGACTTCCATTAACCACATTTAATTGTGGTAGCTGTAGCTGTCATAATGCTATGTAAAACTTAACATGTCCTTGTTAAGCAAATGACATTTGCATTTAATGTACCAAATTATTTCTTAGTCTTCTTTAAGTGGCATGATTATAAAGATGTTCAACACTTGGCAATTGAGGGTCACACACTCAGGAATTTGTTAACCTTCTTTGCCTTTTTAAAAATCAGTACTGTTAGGTGACCTCTGTAAGTATCTCAAACTGTGTGTTACATTCTGTGATATGAGGGACTTGTAAGACTTGAATATAAGGGACAATATCTTGCATTATATTTGAGCATATACAATAAAAGCCTCCCTGGTGGGGTAGTGGTTAAGAGCTACGGCTGCTAACCAAAAGGTCGGTAATTCGAATCCATCAGCTGCTCCTTGGAAACCCTATGGGGCAGTTCTACCCTGTGTCCTGTAGGGTTGCTCTGCGTCAGAATCGACTTGATGGCAGCGGGTTTGTTTTTTTTGTTACTGTTGTTGTTTCTTTGTGGTTAAGCACTAGAGGTGTGGATTTCACCCAGTGCAGGCATTCACTTTTTAGCTTGGGTGTTTTAAAGAATTAAAGACTTCTGTACTGTAATAACTACATGGAGGCATTGGTAAACCTGCAGATACTAAAGCTGTGATTCTAAAACTTGTTTTTCTTAGAAAAAGTTACCTTTGGATAGTCTCCTCATCCTCGTTTGAAGTTCTTTTTGCATGAGTGTTGTGTGAAATTGTAGAACCACTATTGTAATCTCACATACCACCTTGTGTCTTTATTACAGGGGACAGCAGTTTGCTCAGCAGATACAGCAACAGAATCCTGAGCTTATAGAGCAACTGAGAAATCACGTCCGGAGCAGATCATTCAGCAGCAGCACTGAAGAACATTCTTGATTTGACTAGGAACCCTAGCCCCGAGCGCAAATGATTTATGGCTCTGAAATCTTCACTATAGATAGTGGCCAAAAACACCACCATATCTGATGTTTGAGAATAGCAGAGGAAAAACTCTTGTGTATATTCCTAAAGAATAAATCTGTTTAGACAGTAGGTTTATCACAGACTTGAACATAACATGACTCCTTTGGAAGGCTTGTTAACTGAAGTGCCAGTATAGCACTGGACAAGGTTCCATTTTCAAACCTTTGTTATCATATTTGTATATTAGACGTAACAGCAGAGTATATTTATTGAACAGTAGGGCTGTTTATCAGTGAGTTTTCTAGCTCTGAATTCCCTTAAGCAAACTTTTTTGGGAGGGGAGACGAGTAAGAGGAAGTGTTTCCCATGCTGGTCTAGAAAAAATACACTTGCCACTGACATGAGCAGCATGTCAGGAGAGAAGAAAGTTGTTAGCTAGGTTTAGCTTTGATAGTGCTATCAGTAATGAATATCATAGGTGCGAGTACCATCTTTAATGCTGCTTGTTCTCATGAGTGACAGAATCTTAAGAGCTGGTAGAGGCAGCATTTGGTGCAAGGGATGCTGTTTTGAAAAGAAAAAAATACGTGACGTGAATGTACAACAAGTAAAGGTCGGATGCTCAGGTTTTCTGCATAGTTCTTAACTAGTTTTGCCTGCAATTTGGTATTGATAACATTAGCATGGTCAGTTGTGCTAAGTTCATTATAAAATAAAATACATTTAGAAATCCTTGATGGTACTGGTTAGGTCAATCATATAACTGTTCAACTTAATTAGCACAATTTCACCAGTGGTGACCTTACCATGGAAACTCTCATATAGGTCAGGATATACCTGTATTTAAATAAACCAATGGCTTGGCCCTAAGGATTTTCTAAGTGACATTTGATTGTTTCCATAAATACTGATTTTTTTAAAGTCAGTAATTATTTGATGGATTACAAAAAGCATCTATCTCTAACATTGCTTGCTCATGTAATCTTTTATTATTTGGCTTGGCATGCCAGTCTTACGCTTAACTTTAATTTGATGCAACTGAAACATAGCAGGAGACTTAAAATATTTTATTGTAAATTAGATGCCCTATTAGTGGAGAGAAGTGACAGTAGGTAATAATGGTGGAACTCTACCTACAGTGATAGATGAGACAATTCTAATTCCAATTAGAATTTCTTTTGCTTGTTAATCTCGAATTTGGCAAAGTGAGGCTGACGTGTAATGATTTCACAAGTTTTGTGAGGGAAAACTGAAAAAGTAATATAAAATTAAAGTAATAATGTTGATGATCAAGGTCTTGTTATTACTGTTCTCCCCCCCCAAAAAAAAAAACTAATTGGGATCTTGAAGTTTAAAAACCAGCTTTTTCTTTCTTTTACTTTCTCAGATTAGAACAGGGGGTCTATAATTTCACTGTACCAGACACCTGGGGAATTTATTAAAAATGCAGATTCAGGGCTACACCCCAAATTTTGATTTAGTAGGTCCTGTAGTATGGCCCAGGAATCACCATTTTAAACAAAACACCAGGTAGTTCTGATTGTAGGTCCAAGGACTCTAACTAAGAGAAACACTTAGAGGTTTCTCTTGAATTAGACCAGCAAATACATAAGCATCTGGGCTCCAGCAGCAGGGCAGACCTGTATGAATTTATAGCTCTGGCCAGAGAAGATCAGGACTTAAATCTTAGATTCTTTGAAATTAAATATCTTTAGTATTTAAGTGCTCAGCTCCTAACCAAAAGGTCAGTGGTTCAAACCCACCAGTGCTCTGCGGGAGAAAGATATGGCAGTCTGCTCCTGTAAAGATTACAGCCTTGGAAACCCTACGGGCAGTTCTACTTTGTCTTACAGGGTCGCTTTGAGTTAGAACTCGATGGCAATGGGTTTCGTTTTTGGTTGGTTTATATTCCATCTAAATCAACTTAATGTTTCATGAAGTTAGATTCAATAACTAGTGTTCAAGTGTTACACAGAATAAAATCCTAATCACATAAAAGTGATGAAAAAAATGAGAATCTAAGTTGATTCTTAATGAAAAACTAATTCTTACCCAGTGTTGGATAAGAAATTAAAGTTTCTAGCCTAACTATCTTGAGTGCATAAAAAACACTTTAAGATCAATAAAATAGGCAAGCCTCTAGCCAGACTAAGAAAAATGAAAGAAAATACAAATTAACACTATCAGCAATGAAAGAGCAGGTATCACAAGACCTTGTTGACATTAAAAGGATAATTAGAAAATACTAAGGCCAGCTCTGTTGTTGGTAGTTGCCATCGAGTTGGCCCCAAACTCGTGGCGACCCCATACAAAACAGAACAAAATACTGCCTGGTCCTGTGCCATCCTCATGATTGGTTGTGGATCAGACCATTGTGATCCATAGGGTTTTCATTGACTAATTTTTGGAAGTAAATCGCCAAGCCTTTCTTCCCAGTCTTAGTCTGGAAGCTCTGCTGAAACCTGTTCAGATTCATAGCAGCACACAAGCATCCACTGATGATAGATGGGTGGTGGCTGTGCATGGATTGGCCCGGAAGTGAACCTTAGTATCCTGCATGGAAGGCAAGAATTCTACCACTGAACCACCAATGTCCCCAACTCTAGGTCCCTATTTTTAACAATTTAGATGAAACAGACAAATTCCTTATAAGACACTGTCATGGATTGAATTATGTCCCCCCAAAAGTAAGTGTTATCAATTTGGCTGGGCCGTGATTCCTGGTATTGTGTGATTTTCCTATATGTTGTAAATCCTGCCTCTAGGATGTTAATAAGGGAGGATGCGTGGCAGTTGTGTTAGTAAGGCAGGATTCAATCTACAAGTTGGATTGTGTCCTGAGGCAATCTTTTGAGATATAAAAGAGAAGTGAGCAGAGAGACCTGGGGACCTCCTCATACCACCAAGAAAGCAGTGCCAGGAGCAGACTGCATCCTTTGGACCTGGGGTCCCTGCACCGAGAAGCTCCTAGTCTGGAGGAACACTGATGAGAAGGCCAACGGAGAAAGCAAGCCTTCCCCTGGAGCTGATGCCCTGAATTTGGACTTCTAGCCTACTTTACTATGAGGAAATAAGCTTCTGTTTGTGGTATTTCTGTTACAGCCGCACTAGATGACTAAGACAGATACAAAGCTCACTGAAGAAATAACCTAAATAGATCTATATTAATCAAAGAAATTGAATTCATAGTTAAAAACCTACCAGAAGAGAAAACCACAAGCCCCAATGAATGGTTTCACTGGTGAATTCTACCAAACATGTAAGGGAGAAATAATATCACTTCTACATAATCTCTTCTAGAAAATAGGAGGAAACACTTCCATTTTATTTGGCCAGTATTAGTACAAAAATCAGACAAAGACATTATAAGAAAAAACACTTTAAAATAGTGTCTTGAAGTGCTTGTAAGATCTGTAGTTAAGGTAGCCTTTCTTTTTACATAAGGAGCCCTGGTGGTACAGTGGTTAAAGCACTTGGCTGTTAACTGAAAGGTCAGCGGTTTGAACCCACCAGCGGCTCCAAGGAAGAAAAGATGTGGTGGTCTGCTTCCATAAAGACTTCAGCCTTGGAAACACTATGGGGCGGTTCTACCCTGCCCTGTAGGGTTGCTATGAGTCGGAATGGACTCGACGACAGTGGGTTTGGTTTTTTAGTTTTTCCTTTTACATGCAATAATGGGAACCGATTCTCATTACTGCATGTAAAAAAGAAAACCAAAAAACCAAATCCCTGGAGCCCTGGTGGTGCAGTGGTTAAGCGTTAGGTTGCTAACCAAAAGGTCAGCAGTTCGAATCCACCAGCTGCTCCTTGGGAACCCTGTAGGGCAGTTCTACTCTGTATATAGGGTTGTTGTTGAGTCGGAATCAACTCGACAGCAGAGGGTTGGTTTTTATAATGGGAATTGGTATATTCCATTTCATCTTCTAGTTTCTTTGTTAATATACCACCCATAACAGATTCAATCTAGATGTCATCTGTCCACTTACCTAGGTTCCCATTCTATTCAGGCCATTTTTGCTCTTCAAGAAAATACCTTTGTTACTTTGGAATCATTACATTGCAAGCTACTTGAAGAGAGAATTCTGTGTGGTTGGGTTAGGCTAGCTACTCTTAAAATTAGAAGACTTACCCAAATATTATTCTTGCTTGTCTGGAAAATGTTGTCATTAGATGCCGTCGACTCAGTTCCGACTCATAGCGACCCTGTGCACCACAGAAGGAAACACTGCCCAGTCCTGCACCATGCTCACAGTCATTATGCTTGAGCCCATTGTTGCAGCCACTGTGTCAATCCATCTTGAGGGTCTTTCTTTTTCGCTGACCCTGTACTTTACCAAACATGATGTCTTTCTCCAGGGACTGATCCCTCCTGAAAACCTGTCCAAAGTATGTAAGATGTAGTCTCGCCATCCTTGCTTCCAAGGAACACTCTGGTCGTACTTCTTCCAAGACAGATTTGTTCATTCTTTTGGCAGTCCATGGTATAGTCGATATTCTCTGCCAACACCACTATTCAAAGGTGTCAATTCTTCTTCGGTCTTCCTTATTCATTGTCCAGCTTTCACATGCATATGATGTGACTGAAAATACCATGGCTTGGGTCAGGCAGGCCTTAGTCTTCAAGGTGACATCTTTGCTTTTTAACACTTTAAAAGAGGTCTTTTGTAGCAGATTTGCTCAATGTGATGCGTCTTTTGACTTCTTTTTTTATTGTACTTCAGGTGAAGGCTTACAGAACAAATAGTTTCTCATGAAACAGTAGTACACATATTGTTTTATGACACTGGTTAACAACCCCACAACATGTCACTCCTCTCCCTTTTTTTTTTTAGTGAAAATATACATAGCCAAAGATACACCATTTCAAATATTTCTACATGCGTCATCTTAATTTCTTGACTGCTGCTTCCATGGGTGTTGATTGTGGATCCAAGTAAAATGAAATCCTTGACAACTTCAATCTTTCTCCGTTTATCATGATGTTGCTT
>NW_004443965.1:17370339-17419228 GCF_000243295.1 Trichechus manatus latirostris
TTTATCATGATGTTGCTTATTGGTCCAGTTGTGAGGATTTTTGTTTTCTTTATGTTGAGATGTAATCCATACTGAAGGCTGTGGTCTCTGATCTTCATCAGTTTAGGTACTTTAAGTCCTCTTCACTTTCAGCAAGCAAGGCTGAGTCATCTCAGGTTGTTAATTAATCTTCCTCCACTCCTGATGCCCTGTTCTTCTTCGTACAGTCCAGCTTCTTTGAATATTTGGTCAGCATACAGATTGAATAGGTATGGTGAAAGGATGCAACCATGACACACACTTTTCCTGACTTTAAACCATGCAGTATCCCCTTGTTCTGTCTGAACAACTGCCTCTTGATCTATGTACAGGTTCCTCATGAGCACAATTAAGTGTTCTGCAATTCCCATTCTTCACAATGTTATCCATAATTTGTTATGATCCACACAGTCGAATGCCTTTGCATATTTAATAAAACGCTGGTAAACTTCTGGTATTCTCTGATTTCAGCCAGGATCCATCTGACATTAGCAATGATATCCCTCGTTCCATGTCCTCTTCTGAATCCGGCTTGAATTTCTGGCAGTTCCCTGTTGATATACTGCTGCAGCTGGTTTTGAATGATCTTCAGCAAAATTTTACTTGTGTGTGATATTAATGATATTGTTTGATAATTTCCACATTCGGTTGGATCACCTTTCTCGGGAATAGGCATAAATATGGATCTCTTCCAGTCAGTTGACCAGGTAGCTGTCTTCCAAATTTCTTGGCATAGGCAAGTGAGCACTTCCAGCACTGTATCCATTTGTTGAAACATCTCAATTGATACTCTGTCAATTCCTGGAGCCTCGTTTTTCACCAATGCTTTTAGTGCAGCTTGGACTTCTTCCTTCAGTACCATGGGTTCCTGATCATTTGCTACCTCTTGAAATGGTTGAATGTTGACCAATTCTTTTTGGTATAATGACTCTGTATATTTCTTCCATCTTCTTTTGATGCTTCCTGCATTGTTTAATATTTTCCCCATAGAATTCTTCACTGTTGCAACTCAGTGCTAGAAACTCTTCTTCAGTTCTTTCAGCTTGAGAAATGCCGAGCATGTTCTTCCCTTTTGGTTTTCTATCTCCAATCTAACTAGTCCCAGTCTAACTACAGAAACAAGAGGGCATTATGTAAATCTCTGTATACATTCTACTTAGGAATGCTCGACTTCCATTAACCACATTTAATTGTGGTAGCTGTAGCTGTCATGATGCTATGTAAAACTTAACGTGTCCTTGTTAAGCAAATGACATTTGCATTTAATGTACCAAATCATTTCTTATCTACTTTTTATAATATGGTTTAAACAGATTCTTTCCAAGGTGGCATTATCTAACCTCTGCTTAAAGTATGAACAATATGTGTTTGGTTTATTGTTTATAAACAGAAGAGACTTTATAATTAAACTGTATAGCAGATTCCATGTGACCATTATATGCTAACTTTTAAAATTTGAAACAGAAGTTTCAGTCATGAGAAGATGCTTAAAAAACAATCGAAGTGCCCAGTGCAGTGGCTACAAAATCTTGTTTAATCATTTAATTTAATCATTTCAGAAGAAAGATACTTTAATTTTACACTACTTGCACATTATTTTGCACAGGCATTTCATTAATTACTGTAATTCAGGAAGCAAACCTTATTCTGACCATAGCTTTCATTTTGCACCAAACAATTTGTCATGGCAATAAATATTTATGCATTTAAGAAAAACTAATTTTTGTATTTGACTTTAATGCACTCTTACACTTAAGAAATTCTATATATACTCTTGAATTACAGTTTACTGAAATAGGACAGCTTTTATTTAACAGCAGAGCTTTCATTTTCTAGACAAAACATTCAAACTTTTTATTACATTCAAGTTGCAGAGTTGTTTACAACCTTAACTGTTTTGTTCATGACATAAGTAAACAAGTTTGATTACATGCAGAGCTAGAAAGTTTTATTATAATATTAATACTTGATTTAGAGTTCAAGATCAAGTATCAGAAGCTGGAAATCTTTTAAATAAGCCTTATGAAAAAAATCAGCTTATTTTTCAATGGAAAACCAGGACTTTCTGGCTCAGAATTAGAAAATTATTTGGCTGCTTAACTAAAAGTTAACTGAGTAATCAACCAGCTAACGAATAAAACTAATTCTGAGCTGCTGTTCAGTAACTGAAAGTAAAACATACATCCATACCACAGCCCCAATACAGTAATTTTGAAAATAATTAGAAAAGCTCATACTGTGTTATCAAATAACAGGTTATACAAGGACTACCCCAATTGTTGTAAACAAATACCTTTTCTGTGACCGAGGAGGTAGGAAAACATCGGCTACTGTATTTTTATGCAAATAACACATGCCTTCTATGTTTGTTTGCCAACTGTGTCCTCCCCCATGAGGTATTTTCGTAAGGGCTGCAATGCCCCCCCCCCTTTTTTTTTAAACATGTTGCTGTAAAAAACCAGAATAGCATGCTTACAAAAATACCTCAAGGAGGGAGGGTGCAGTCAGCAGACAAATGTAAAAGGCATGCATTATCTGCGTAGAAATATGGTAACTGAACTATTTCTGATAAAATATTAAGAGAATTCCAAACTTGTAAGAAATAAAAATCTTCTAGATCAGAGTCAACAAACTATGGCCTAATCCATCCTGCTACCTCTTCTGTAAATATAGCCGCACTCTTTTTTACAATTGTCCATACCTGCTTTCACAGTATAATGGCAGAGCTGAGTAGCTGTGACAGAAACTACATTGCCTACAAAATCTAAAATATTTGCTATCTGCCCCTTGACAGACAAAAGCTTGCTGACCCCTGTTCTAGAGGCTTGCTAGGAACAGATGTTCTCAAACAGTACATTTGGATAACAAAGTCCAATGATCACTGAAAATGAAATATCGTGTAGAAAATGTACAATTGTTCACTTATAACTCAAGATAAAATCAGATGGTTCTTTTCAAAACAAATATTTAATATTTTAAACAACTCCAGTTATACAGGAAAGAAATTTAAATAATACATACTCATTTTTGTTGTTAAACTGATGATTTTACAAAGCTGACAAAAATACAGAAAGCAGTTCTGTGAAACTAAATGAAAAGCATAACATGAGAAATTTTCTTCAGTTTTCCATTTTGATGGCCGAAGATACCACACAGACTTGTGCGATGTCATCATATTCATATGTTCTCTTTAAGAATGTGTCTGTTAGTCTTAAGCCGGAGACGCTCTATTGAGAGAAAGATAAAAGTCTAAGATATATATACACACACAACACACATATACACATATATATATAATAAATGATTATGGGTTCATGGCCTCCAAATATTGAAATTATTAAAAGAAGGCTTACTTGCAGTCCCTGTACTGAAGACAGTAGAGTAAGGGCAAGGCAGAGAGAGGAACTTGGATGTAGCTTTCCAAGCTGTCTTCCTGAAATGCCACACCAGTGGATAGAATTGGTATTGCACATTTCTAAAACCAGATCCATAGTCCTTTCACTGCTAGAGGAATCAGAAAAAAAGGAATAAATCTTGTTCCTTGCACAAAGATGTACTGTAATATTTCTTCCACTATTGCTAAGTGAACTTGTTTTCTGGGTTTCCAGGAGAATAAGAACCAGAAACAGAGCTGAAAAGCTATTATATCATTTCTATTTCACTTTAAGAAAGAATCAGTAACATGAAAGGAAATGTCACCTTCTCGGGCTTAAAATGGCGCTCAGACTAATCGGCCTGCCTTGATGTTGGCCTTCTGGTTCTCTAGTACTGAACCTCTTAGCAGCTCTGCTATTTCTCTGGGAGGCTTCCAGACATTTGTGTCTAATCTTGCTGCTATATATCCTTCCTATTTCTGTTAGGTACTCTATAGGAAAGGAACTGACAAACTGAGTCTGGCCCAGGGTTTTTGATATTTAATCTATGTTCCTTTAGTAGTATTACAGATATGCAGATAACTTAGAAAATGACTGACAGGATTCATAAGAATACTTTCAGTTTTGTTTACTGTATTACTTAACATGAAAAGACTGCTTCTGCTTATAATTGATACTACCAATTCAGCTTAAACATTTATTGTTTAAGTTAAACAAATTTTAATGGAAGTTATGTACATTAAAAAAAAAAAAATCTAGACGCTCATAATGAAAAATAACACTCTTAGTCTACTGCCATTCATGAACTACTTTCAACTTTTTTTAGCTCTTTGTTTTCTCATAGTTGGCTCTATATTTTAAAATACTCATTTTAGTTTTAATATTTACTTTATTGATTTTTAGACTTATTGACTTTATGATATTTAGCTTTTATATGTCTCTATGTCCCCAGTAGACATCTGAAATGCACACTATATGCCACAGACCAGGTTAGATGCACTACTTGAGTTTTCTCATTAAATTTCACAAAAATCCAGTAAGAGTATATGCGTGTTGTGTGTGTGGGGGTTGGGGGAGAGGGGAGGGGTAGTACCAATGGGAAACTGAAGATCCAAGAAAACAAGTGCTTTTTAGAAAACCTTATCTGAATCACCAAAAGTTAAAGTGAACACTGAAAATAACTAAATTTCTTTATTTTTTATAGCACTTTGTCAGTTGGTGAATAACTGATTTTTTATGCCGCAAAAAAGACAAACAAAACAACCCCAAAACAAGCCCTCTATGCACAGGGTCTTTACCATGCGTGTATTGTTTACTGAGCTACTATGATGTGATAGTCCCTGCATATACAAAGCTAGGTAAAACATGATCCCTTCTGATGAATAATTCACAATCTAGTGAAGAAAAGACTAATAATTATAGCAATACATAAGTGTCACTAAAAAGCTATGTTAAAATTTTCTATGACAAAGAAAGAAATGATTAACTGTGCTTTGGAGGGACTATGTAATGTAGCTTCATAGAGGAAGTAGGAATTTTGAAGGATGACTATTTCTTATCTCCCTAATACCAAAAGTTGGAATGGATATGAGATTAAAAAGGATTACACACATTCAGACTATTAAGGATGGGATTCATCACTGCAATATTATCAAATGCCTCAACTAATAATCAAAAACCAAGTAGTAATACAAGTAGTAGTAAAAGTGTGACTTAATCCTAGGATTTTCTAGCTTCAAAGCCCTATGCTCTTCACCTAATGGCTAGATTATGCTCTTTGTTAGCAAAGCCCTGTTTTCCAATCTATTATTATCCCTCATGGTGGTGCAGTGGTTAAGCAGTTGGCTGCTAACCAAAAGGTTGGCGGTTTGAAACCAGCAGCAGCTCCACAGGAGAAAGATGTGGCAGTTGGCTTCTGTAAATATTTACAGCCTTGGAAACCCTATGGGGCAGTTCTATTCTGTTCTACAGGGTTGCTATGAGTCAGAATCGACTTGCTGGAAACGGGTTTGTTTTTTGGGTTTATTATCCTTCATATTTAAATTCATAACTAGTTTTTAGTTTCTTAATACTAAAGATACAACTCAGGTACAAGCATGTGTCAGAAAAATCCATCTTATTATTCTAAATCTATAATGCAGTTTCCCATACAAACCTACTAGCTTATGCTTTGGTAATCTCAATTATGAAGGCAGTGTAAACAACAAAAAGAACACGGACTTTGAAGTCAAATACATCTGGGTTCAAATTCTGACCCCATCTTTACCAGCTCTATAAGCTTGAATAAGTCACTTAACCTGAGTTGGCTTCCCAATGCATAAAATGTGAATGTGATGTATGAATGAAATAAAATACAGACAGTGCCTAACAGAGTAGGACCTACCTAATATACTGCTACCAGATGAAGAATGTTATATTATTCAACATCAACATCACAGAAGGCTATATAAGCCAAGAGGAAATTTAAAAGGAGACAGCATATTTAAAAGATTTAAAAACTCTCTTTTAGGTGGGTGAAGAGGAAAAGACATCCATCCACAAACACTGCCATTACCTGCAGTTTGTTATTTTACAGGTTATATGAAAAGGTTCTTCTAGGTTTACAGTGTCTGGAACTGCCTCCAAAGACAACCTAACATCTCCATAACCTGGAGCCTAAGAGAGAAAGCAATACAGTTAATATGTATCTATTATAAAACCCTTCAATTTCAATAAAGGCACCAAACCAGCACATTCACTCAACAATTGTTAGGTCTCCAAGCTGATGTTCTGACAAAACACCTGTCATTCATTCCACTGTTCCCCGATTCTAACCTCTTGTGCTGCTACTACCTAAAGAATAGCACTTCAAGTCCTAACAATTTGTTTTTGCTATAATTACTCCAAGTTCAGTAGAGTTAAGATGAATCTCATAGGTAAGCAGTCAATAAAGAATTTCAGGCAGTCGGATCTTAAAGTGATGCTTTCCGTAGATACTGTAGCTTCTATATACACAATTCTAAACAGACAAGGTCACCGCATTTTTACACAAATAACATACACCTTCTACATTTGCCAACCATGCCCCACCCCTGTGAGGTATTTTCATAAGTGTACTTCGCTAATTTTTTTTTACAGTAACCTGTGAAAAAAAACTTGGCACAGCAGTGCTTATGAAAATAACTCGTGGGGGGGGAGGGTGTGGTTGGCAAACAAACATAGAAGGTGCATGTTATTTACATAAAAATACAGTACAATCTAAAGAGAAAGAGATCACTTCGAAACGGGCCAGGAAGAAAAACAGGTCTTTTCACAAGACATGTCAGCAGGGACCATAGAAACATCAAGGCTTGAAACACAGCATGTCAGGATGATAGCTAACTGCTGTATTTTAAACAGATACAGTGATTGTCTTTTTTTAAAGAAATTATTGACAAATCTCCAAGTAATGGATGAAAATCTTTCCTTTTGTAATTACTGCCTTAAACAGTGAAAGGAAACTTTAAAATCTATCAGAACAGGGAATATTCAACACAAAGGGAGGACCCTGTGGCATATTCTCACTAGCACAAAGAAAAAAAAAACTAGTAGCCATCACTATTCTTAGAACAGAAATTAAGTAAAATATCCAACCAGTGATTACAAGATAACTTCAGTGGGACTCACCTTCATTGTTAGTTTCAGATTCCTCCTATTTTTAAGTATCTTAAAAAAGGTATGGACTGAGTAGGTAAATGTAGTAAGCCCAAGAGTTTTAGGACATTGCAAAAAAGAAAAATTTAATGTAGCGGAAGTCAGATAAATAGTGAGCATGAATTAATATAGGCAGGTTAACAACTGTAAGGAGTAATTTTAACTTCTGTTTTGTAAAGTAAAAACATATTAAGGATAAATTAATACTTGAGCATTTTTTATTTATCTCAATGCTAGTTTTCTATCTAGAGATCAGTGAAATTATTAGTCTTTTATCTCATTCTTTAGTAATATTAATACCTTCTATGGTGTTTTGATTCTTAGTGATAGACCTAGAAAAACTGAAGTTGTTCTAACCATCCCCACATACCCCTAAACCCTCACCAAAGTTCTTTTCCAGACTCACCATTCTCTGAAGTTGGCTGGTCTGTAACCTTCCCCTTTCACCTAGATTTGTTTTCCACACTATATCCAATTTTCCGATTACTGTTACTCCCTTAATGATGCCTGCTTTTTCTGCAAACTCCTTCTTGGGCTTAAGGCAGTATAAGTATTGGCGTGTATCCATTGGCTGCAAATATGCTCTTGAACCAAACGTAGATATACTGAGAGGGATGGAGATAGACAGAGACAGAAAAAAATCTCTTGCATCTTTTAAAAGAAAAACCATGGCTGTGATTGTTCCTTTTGGACAAGAATTGGACGATTTACTATCCAAAGATCTAGAATAGAACAGGTCAGTGGTTTCAACAAAGATTTGTATTGATAGGATTATATTTTTGTTTTTTTCAGTTGACTGACATGGAAAATCTTGAGGTTCTTTGTAATAGAGTGAAATATATTACCAAAATATATTACCTAAAAAGAAAAACGCAATAGAAATCAGGACATTAAGTACCATGTCCCTTTTCTCTAAAATTGTCAATGAAAATAGTTCAGAATGAGAAGAAACATACCATTCTAAAATTAAGTAATCATTTTTAAAATGAACTACAAGAGAGGAGAGGTCTCAGATTAGGGGAAGAAAAGGAAAATAAATGTTTTCCGCAGTAAGGGGTTGGGAGTCTATAAACTTTTCTGTATCTAACTACCATGAAAAAAGATAACTTCATTCTTCACTAAGAAAATCAGGTACTAGTTTTCCCAGCTATTACTTTCTTATCCATATTAATATCAACCATACATCTATTTATTCTCCCTCTTTTATATTACCTATAGAAAGACACATGCACTTCCTTTTCACACAAAAAATTAAATCGTCTATTCCTATGCCCACTACTTTTGGTGTTGGGACAGTGTTTCTTCTTAAGGCTCACCATCACCCTTTTCTTAACTTCTTTTTCACTATTTCTTTCCATACCTCAGTTTCATCATTTGCAAGATAGGGATGACAGTTTCCATATTCACCTTAAAGAATTACTGTGAGAATTAAAAGATCAAGTGCTTCGAATAATAAAACATAAAAGGCAAAGGGCTAGGATTCTTAAATTTTTATGTGGACAATTGAAGCCCTGATGATAATATTATTGAAATAAACAAAAACCACCCAAGAGTAACTGATGTTAGAAAAGCATTTATCTTTCAAACACTAAAACAAACACTTCATAATTCATATTTACCATTCTCCAGCTTGGTTGACAGAATTTAATTCTGCTACATTGTACATTATAGATGGCTCCAGTGAAACCTTCTCCATAAACATAGGTGAGTTTGTAATATTCTGAATCTGGGCTTCGAGAAATACTTCATCAGTCTGAGGATATGAAAAAAATATCCATCAAAGTGTGATGGTATTTAAAATATATACCTCAACAACAATATCTGATCTATATGAAGAAAAAATATTAACCACAAATGTAATTAGTTCATGCCTGCAAATCAAAGTTATCATAATTAATGCAAGAAAAGAAATCTTCATCCCAACATAATTAATAGGAGCAAAGTCAAGTGTTAGTCAACTGATACCTTGCCAAACAATGGATGGGGGATAACTGTAATATATTTTATATTAACATTTGAAAAATATTTCTTTAACAGAAATTTCATTTACAAATAACCTAAATCTTTTAGTAAGTCATTAAAATGCTAAAATGTGCTTTATATGAATATACCTGTGCACCAATAATTTTGTGGCATTTTATAATATAATTAGGTCTTTATTTTAGAGAGCACAATGATCACTAGTATGGTGAAATACTCTATTTTATAGGAATTAATTTTTTAATTAAAACAATTGTGAGTAGTCATTAATGATTTCTTGGTTCATGTTAAATATATATTTGGGGTTAGAAAAGGAATATGTGAACTATACCTGACAATCTTAAGAGTTTTTTAAATCAAGCAAAAAGTTAATTTGTAGCCTTAGTGACAGATCTGAACATGGATGCTATTCAGCAGCATTTTAGTATTTTAAGTATCTAATTTCATATGTAATTTTTATTCCCTGATTATTTATGCCACATAGCCTTGTTTTTATGCTATTTGATTACCATTTTTCTTTACGTAATTGGAGGACAACAGACTAAACTGGTTCATCTTTGAAACAAACCTATACAAATGATATACTATGTATTCAAGAATTATTTTATTCAAAAGTTCCATAATAATAAATATACAGAAATAAAACATTAAGGAAAAAAACACACACAAAAACTGTGACCAAATATTTTGACACTTATGAGCTTTTGTAATACTAAAGTCAGGATAAGCTAAATCATTTTTAAAAATATAATGATGAAGTTACACTATAATGTATTATTATCTAAAATAAAACAAATTTTTTAGTCCCTGACACGTGCTCAAATGAAAATAGTAACACAATCATTGATCAGTTTAAAAGATAGGTACAATTAAGGGCATTATTCTATTCCCTTTTCTCAAAAAAGTAAGTAAATATATCCCGTCAATCCATTGCTTTAAACAAAAAACCAAAACCATAGACCCGCATTTCAATTTAAAAAATGCAACTGTCTGCATAAATTGAGGAAGAGTTTAGATAAAATGGAAGAAAAACAAGCAACATAATGGAAAACCAAGTTAGTCTGAATAGTTAGTATAAAGTAATTTGACATTTGAAAAAATTAAGAATTCAGTGCTAAGGCAATTGATATTAAAATAAAATCACTATGTATTTAAAGACAGATTCCAACTATATAGCGTATTCAATAAATTGAAGAATAGCAGATTATTTTATAGCAAAGTGTTGAAAATCCGAAGGGTATTTTCAACAGGGTTACTAGGCCTCTTTTAAAAAAACAGCTAAATGAGAAACACTAAAAATGGGAATTGTTTCAGTATGACAATTTAACCTTTGATCTATTTTTCCCCAAAGAATAAGATAATCAATATAAAAACTATATAAAAATTATACAGAGCTTTCTGAAACCATATAAATGGTATTCATAACTAACTTTGTTTTTCCACTATGTTTTGTAAAGAGAGATTAATTAGGCAGAGTCAGTAAATGGTGAGTAAGAAAAGCATATAAATTTATAATAAAAAATCAAATTACCACAGAACTGAGGTCACTCTAATGGAAAAATAAAAAAGAAAAATTAGAAAAATCAGAGTTAAATGTTAAAGAAAAAGAATAACTAACTTTAAAATAAAATGCATTTCTGCATTTTTTTTAATATTTACTAAACAAGACAGCATTAGTGAACAAGAAAGTAAACAGAAAGCAACATAAAGAAATATGACAAACCATTTCTCTAAAAAGGTGAAACTGCTGAGGTTAAATGACAATGGAATAGAGAAGAATACTATAGCTGAATACTTAAACAAGAGCAAATACTTAAGGAAACATCTTAGAGGACAGAGGTATATTCCATGCTTTTCTAGTTCTATAAATTTTATACCTACATTGTAATTCTTCATAGATCATTTAGGATGGATATATACTATTCACCACAGTCAGAACAGATGTACACCATATTATTGTTAGTTGCCACTGAGTCAATTCCGACTCATGGCGCCCTGTGTGAACAGAGTAGAACTGCTCCAAAGGGTTTGCAAGGCTGTGACCTTTCAGAAGCAGACAGCCAGGTCTATCTTCCCTGGTGCATCTGGGTTGGTTGAAACCACCAATCTTTTGGATGGCAGTCAAGCACTTAACTGCTTAGCTTCTCCTAAACTTGTCTAATAACAGAATCCTTTTATTAAGGAGCACCTTGGGTGAACAGAGTTCCATGGGATCATACTTTGGGGAATGCTGGCTAGACCACTTCAGACAGCTGAGAGTTTATTCTCTTATTAACAGATTTCATAGTCTTTTTATTCACACATATTTCTAAAACTACTTATTTTTCAAGGGCTATCTTGAATATCACCTCCTCTGTCAAACGCATAACCAGAAACAGTTTTTCACCTTTCTGTTCCCAGAGTATAATGCTTGCACTTCATCACTTATTTTTTTTTTTTTTGCCTTATATTGTAGTTATGTCATGTCAGTGTCCTCCACTAGATGTAAGTTCCTTGAAGATTAGGAAGATGTCCAGTTTATATTTATTTCTCTTTCGTACCTGGCATGAGACTGGGTACTTGGCAGGTGACCAAGTGTTTGAATCCTACCTTCTAATGTCACCAATCTTCTTGCAGGCTTTCTTATCTTAGAAGACTACAACAAAGTTTCTCAGGAAATTTCTTTTCCTATAGGTGATTCACTTTTTATTAGAAACAGCATCAAAAACATGTTTGAGACAAATGTGGGGCCAACAGCACAGAGCAATATGCATCACCTACTAATGCTGGTTTACTGACTCCTAAAATCTACAAGAAATTACTAGTTGTGGTCAATAGACTCTACCTTGCGCTACTGGCAGAAGAGTGACTAAACAGTAACAGGTAATACTGAATATCTCAGAGAGATCCTAAATGCCATTTGTTTGCTCCTGGTTTTTAAAGAGATGTCTGTTTTCAGAAGTTCAGAATTGTACTAACAAAATTTTAATTGAAGTTTTTTGCAAAGTTTAGGTTAAAGATTACACCTACATATAACGTTAGCTGAAAAGGCAGCAAACTAACTTGTTACTATGATTATAAAAACAGAACATTATATGTAAATGGCTGAAGACTGAAAGAGAATGTGGGTTAACGAAGATCAATTACTTGTTGGTATGGTGAAATTACAGATTTTTTTTTTGCCTTTCTTTTTGGGGGCATTTCACTGCTATGTTTATGAAATAACTAGAAATTTAAAAATTAACTGGCAAATCACTCTGAATACTGGTGTTACAAAGCTACCTGACAAGTATCTAATGAATCACCACACTTTCAACAAAGAAAACCTAAAGTACTTGAATATTTTAGGAGTCCATTATAGAAAAAGAACCTACCTACATCCTTACGTTTTTATTTGCTAACCTATCCATCTTAACAAAATAGTTAACATTCTTCCCTCATACTATGGATGAAATCTTTTCCAGCATAACGATAAAGTTGAATGGCTATACTATAATTATTTGACAGTACACTATTAGTAAAAAAATATGTGGAACAAATATGTAGTATTCCAAAACTCCTCTACTCCCCAAAAAGAAATGTCAACTCTAAACATTTACTGCTCTCCATAATGAGGCTGTACCTCCCATCAAATATGTATGCTCTTTGCTATGTAGTCAGTATTCCACGAGCATTAATAACCCTTCTTGGATGACTTCACTGTTCTGACACTTTTCTATTTCCAATATCCACTCCTTCCAAACTCTGCTACAGTTCCCCTCCACCTTTATGAAGCTTAAGACTACTCCAAGATCTTATGCTAAGAGTTCCTATAGCATAACTGTTTATATCATCTTTCCAGATTTACTATATACCAGTCCAGGTAGTTTTGTTATTTTATGTATATTTTTTTCTTTTTTCCTAATAGGCCTTCACGGCAAGCAGGTTCCTCATCTAAAACATCTCAGTATTTATTTCTAGTTTTATATAAACCTTATACTAAGTAAAACCTCAGATGCTGATGATAAAAATATGTATCAAATTGCAAATTTCTGCTTCATTTCAAAACACTGTATTTGGATATCTTTGAATTTACCACTGTGCTAAGAAATACATGATTTTTAGGGGGAGGAAAGGGAGCGTCAAGTGATTTGATTTTTCTAGAGCTCAAAGCCAAGATAAAATAGAATATTCTAAAAGAAATCCAGTCAATAAAATCCTTCTCCTATGCCAAATTCTGTTTTATGTCTTTTGTTAGGACAGAAGGTATATTATCTTTTATTCTAAAAGTTACTTCTCTATTTTTCCTAAACTTGTTTCTCCCAAGGAGCTTTTCAAGCCGTTCACCAAACTCAGCAGCCTAACTCTGGCTGGCACGTTGACTTCCTAGGATAAAGAATTTAATGTGCTGAACTTTACTTGTCAACATTTTTACCTATGAATACTAAATCTATTTTCCAGGGTTAGATCTACTTCATTTTTTGTAATACCCAGAACATGATAAATATTCAACAGATTGTTACTGTTTTTAAACACTAACAACAACCATTAAATGCAATTACAGAGCAACCACTTAATGAAAGAGAGGGAAGAGCCTCACATAATTAACAATGAAAATAAAAATCAAGAACCACTGATTTCAAGAAGGTTGAAAACAGCAGATTAAAAGAGATCTACAACTGAAATTATTCACTTTTGAGTGAATTTTATGCTCATTTTTTCACAAGTAATGCACAGTCTTATAGCAATTTACTTCATTATGATGAGAAATGTAATAAATCAGATTTTTAGTAAAAGAAGATTTTAATGTTTACTTTAAAATCCCATTAGGTGCCCAACACTTACCTCTGCATTGTAAAATTTGGTTTTCACATCCAGTGGTTTGAGAACCTGGTTGAATAAAGCATATCAATCAGAGGAGACTCTTAACATTTGACCATTTGTTTTAAATCACAGGGCTTAAATTTATCAAAGTCATTTCCCAATTTTGTCAAAGACTTTTCTAATGGGTATGCAACACACCTGCAAAAAAACAAAAAAAAAACAAAAAAAACTTGAATGCATTTTTTGAAAGACTACTATTATTTCTTGACAGAATGATGGTTACATGGGTGTTCCATTTATAATATTTTGTTAAACTGAACACATTTATTTTCTATATCTATGTTACATTTCACTGTAAAAATGTTTACAAAAAAAGCAACTGGACTCATGAAAAAGTTTACACACAAAACGAAACAATCTTTGATGGTTACGAGAGAGGGAGGGAGGGATGGGGATGGAAAAACACTAGAGACAATAAATATGTGGTAACTTCGGTGAATGGTAAGACAGTACACAATACCGGGGATGCCACCACAACATGTACAAGGCAAGGTCATGGAAGCTCTATAGACTCATCCAAACTCCCTGAGGGACTAAATTACTGGGCTGAGGGCTGTGGGGACCATGGTCTCTGGCAACATTTTAGCTCAATTTGCATAATATAGTTTATAGAGAATATGTTCTACATTCTACTTTGGTGAGTAGCATCTGGGGTCTTAAAAGCCTGTGAGTGGTCATCTAAGATACGCCACTGGTCTCACCCCTTCGGGAGCAAGGGAGAATGAAGAAAACTAAAGATACAAGGGAAAGATTAGTCAAAAGGACTAATGGACCACAACTACCACAGCCTTCACCAGACTGTGTGCCAGTACTGAGTGCCTGGCTACCACCACTGACTGCTCTGACAGGGATCACCATAGAGGGTCCTGGACAGAGGTGGATAAAAACGTAGAACCAAATTCTAACTCACAAAAAAAGACTAGATTTACTAGTCTGACAGAGACTGGAGGAACGCTGAGATTATGGCCCCCAGATACCCTTTTAGCTCAGTAATGAAGTCACTCCTGAGGTTCACCCTTCAGCCAAAGATTAGACAGGCCCATAAAACAAAATGAGACTAAAGGGGCACACCAGCCCAGCAGCAAGGACTAGAAGGCAGGAGGGGACAGGAAAGCTGGTAATAGGGAACCCAAAGTCGAGAAGGGAGAGTGTTGACATGTCGTGGGGTTGGTAACCAATGTTATAAAACAATATGTACTAACTGTTTCATGAGAAGCTAGTTTGTTCTGTAAACCTTCATCTAAAGTACAATAAAAAAGTAACTGAACCTTTTATTTTATTTTAAAAGTCATTCAAAATCTTTAACAACTGAGTGCTGAAGCAAAGCAATGGCAATGCTTCTACTGATACTTTTTCTTCTACTTAAACAGAAAAATATACATAACGTCAAATCTAGATATATCTGTAGATATATATTGCATTCATCCCACCGTCCACCCACCCAACGCTACACACACACAAAGTTAAACAGGTGGTTTTTAACCATTTTGGGATCATCGTCTTAGAAAATTGCGTATTTAAGCACAAAATTCTACCTACAAATTCAGTGATTCATGTAGACCCTGAAGCAAGCTTGGTCCACTCACCCCAAGTTAAAATCTCTCTTTTAAATACTTCTTTAGAAATTTATTACTATTTCCACTCGTTTTATCCTCTTTCTATATTCTTATGTGTTTTGTCAACTCATGAAAACAAACTATTATTCTCTTGGATAAAAATCTTCAAATTTCATTACAAAAACATTACATTGGCAGTGTTATTTTGCTTTGCTTTTATTTAACATATCTTAGCTTGATTTTAGATTGCTAGTAATATAATAAGGAGCCCTGGTGGCGCGTTGGTTAAAGCCCTTGGCTACTAACCTAAAGTTCAGTGATTTGAACCCACTAGCAGAAGAAAAGAACTGGTGATCTTCTCCTGTAAAGATTACAGCCTTGTAAACGCTATGGCGCAGATCTACTCTGTCCTATAGTGTTGCTATGAGTCAAAACTGACTTGACGGCACATAATAACAAGAAGTAATAAGACAAATCCAAAAATATTGAGCTATCTGCTTTATCTGAAGCTTGTTTTCACTGAAAATAAATGTAGTAACTGTATACCTCCAGGAAAAATAAAATCAAAAAACAATTGACCATTGTCATATTCAATACCTGAAATTTGAAGAATTTTCTAAAATACATTTTTTCTCCACTCTGAGTTGCATAACTCACTGCACACACCAAGCTGAAACAGAAAGATGTCTTAATGATTCTGAATCATTTTCAGTTTTATATCTTAACAGTAAATGTAAACACACCTCAATTTTACCCATAGATTTGAAAAACATTTATGCTAGTGATATGTAATTTATGAAGCTAGAGCAGTTATGGATAGAACTTCATGACAAAGAAATCTCTGATTAGTGAAATGAGAGATATCAATTTTGGAGTGGCAAGACACCCCAGAAAAACCAGGTAATCAAAGAAATTAAAATAATGAGGTAAGATTTTTCTACCAAGATTTGGCAAAAAAATTTTTGAAGAATAATTTATTTCTGTTGTTGAGAATATACACAGCAGAACACACACCAAATCAACAATTTCCACATGTACAATTCATTGAAACTGATTTCATTATTTGAGGTGTACAACCATTCTCACCCTCCTTTTCCAAGTTGGTATGGTAGTTCTACTTTCAGTTTTCTGAGGAACTGCCACATTGTTTTCCAGCTGCTATACCATTTTACATCTTCACCATCAATGGGTAAGAGTTCCAATTCCCCCATATCCTCATCAACATTTGTTGTTCTCTGTTTTTTTTTTTTTTTTAATCTTAGCCATCCTAACCAAAACCAAACCCATTGCTGTCGAGTCAATTCCGACTCATAGGAACCCTACAGGACAGAGCAGAGCTGCCCCACAGGGTTTCCAAGGAGCTGCTGGTGGATTTAAACTGGCGACCTTTTGGTTAGCAGCCAAACGCTTAACCACTGCACCACCTGGGCTCCATGCTAGTGGGTGTGAAATGTTATCTCATTGTGGTTTTTATTTGCGTCTCTGTCTCCGATGGCTAATGATGTTGAGCATCTTTTCATGTGTCTGGTGGCCATCTGAATGTCCTCTTTCGTGAAATGTCTAACAAGTCCTTTGCCCACTTTATGACTGGGTTATTTGTCTTTCTGTTATTAGATTCTTATCAGATATATAGTTTCTAAAGATATTCTCCGTCAGTAGCTTGTCTTTTCACTTTTTTTGTAAAGTCTTTTGATGAACAAAAGCTTTTAATTTTTACAAGGTCCCATTTTTTTATTTTGTCTTTTGTTGTTTGTGCTTTTATTATATTAGATAATTCAACAGCATTGTCCCTTCATCATCTTCTAAGAATTTTATGGTTTTAGTTTTCACATTTAGGTCCTTAATCCATTTTGAATTTGTTTTTGTGTATGACATGAGGCATGGATCCTGTTTCATTTTTCTGCATGTGGAAATCCAATTTTCCCAGCACCACTTGTTGGAAAGATTCTTCTTTCTCCACCAAATGCACTTAGCATACTTCTCAAAAATCAGTTGTACATAGATGTGTGGGTTTATTTTTGTACTCCCAATTCTATTCATTTGGTCTATGTATCTATTGTTATACCAGTACCAGTTTGTTTTGATTACTATAGCCATATAATATGTTTTAAAAATCAGGAAGTGTGAGTCTTCCTACTTTGTTCTTCTCTTTCAACATTGCTTTAGCTATTTGAAGCCTCTTGCCATTCCATATAAAGTTGAGGACTGGTTTTTCCATTTCTGCAAAGAAGACTGTTGGAATTTTGATTGGGATTGCATTGAATCTATAGATCGCTTTGGGTAGTACTAACATCTTAACAACATTAAGCCCTCCAATCTATGAACATGGAACATCTTTCCATTTATTTAAGTCTTCTTTAATCTCTGTCAGCAATGTTTTATAATTTACATTGTATAAGTCCTTCACATCTCTGGTTAAATTTATTCGTAGGTATTTTATTCTCTTAGATGCTATTGTAAATGAAATTGTTTCCCTAATGTCCCTCTCAGATTTCTCATTGCTGGTTGTTATGGATTGAATTGTGTCCCCCTAAAATGTGCATCAACTTGGCTAGACCATGATTCCCAGTATTGTGTGGTTGTCCACCATTTTGTGATCTAATGGGATTATCCAATGTGTTGTAAATCTTAACCTCTGTGATGTTAATGAGGCAGGATTCAATCTACAGGATGAGGTTGTAGCCTGAGTCAATCTCTTTTGAGATATAAAAGAGAGAATTGAGCAAAGATGAGAGGGACCTCATTATCACCAAGCAAGAAGAGCCAGGAGTGGAGCGCATCCTTTGGTTCCTGCGCTGAGAAACTCCTAGACCCAGGGGAAGACTGATGACAAGGACCTTCCCCCAGAGTCAACAGAGAGAAAGCCTTCCCCTGGAGCTGGTGCCCTGAATTTGGACTTCTAGCCTCCTAAACTGTAAGAGAATATCTGTTTGTTAAAGCCACCCACTTGTGGTATTTCTGTTACAGTAGCTCTAGATAACTAAGACACTGGTATATAGAAATCCAACTGATTTTTGTTTGTTGACCTTATACCCTGCAATTTTGCTAAATTCCTCTATTAGCTCTAGAGGTTTTGGCAAAAATTCTTTATAAGTGATAAAAAGTATGGCATCACTTTTAAAAGGCACACCCAGGTGTAACAGTTAAACAAAGATTACCTTCAATCAGTTGAAGGCCTAAAAAGCAAAAATTGAGGTTATCTGGAGAAGAAATTCTGCATCAAGACTGTAACACTGAAATCCTGCTGAGTTTGTAGGCTGCCAATCTGCCCTCCAGATTTAAAACTCAAGACTGCAACATCAACTCTTCCATGAGTTTCTAGCCTGCCTACCTTCCCTACTGATTTCATACTTGCCATCCTCCACAATTACGTGAGCCAATTCCTTAATTACTTTAGATATATCCTATTGATTCTGTTTCTCTGGCAAAACCTTACTGATACATCAGAGTTAGGGAAGGTTTAAAGAAACTAACTCTCTTTGCACTGCTAGTGGTTATTGGGAGTTTGGAAAACAATCCTTCAATAAAAGAGCCTTAAAAATGCTTATACACTCCCAGAGTAAACTCACTTCTAGTAATCTATCAAAAGGAAATATTAGGAGATTTACATACAAAGGTGTTCATCACTGTTATTTATAATAGTGAAAAATTAGAAACAATCAAAATGTCCAAAATTAGAGTAAACAAATTCAAGTATATCATCCAAATAACTTTATAAGATGCAGCTATTTAAAAAAACATGTTTACAGAGAATACCGACTAATGTGGAAAAATGTTCACAGTAAATTTAAAAAGAAAACCATGTGTAATATGATTAAAGGTCCCTAGGTGGCACAAATGGTTTACACTTGACTACTAACCTAAAAGTTGGTGGTTTGAACCCACCCAGTGGTACCACAGAAGAAAGGCCTGGTGATCTGCTTTCATTAAGATTACAGCCAAGAAAACCCTATGGAGCACTTTACTCTGTAATATATGGGGCTGCCATGAGTCAGAATCAACTCAACGGCAATGGGTTTGTTTTAATATGATGAAAATTTTGTAAAATGTTATTTATACACATCTATTTTATACACACACACAAAGGTTGGAAAAAAATATACCAATATTTTAATAATAGCTATACTAGGTAGAGACATTATATAATTTAATTTCTCCTTTACACTTGTGCCGAGTACTAAGTTAGGTGCTAGGGATACAGAGTTGACCAAAACACAACACCTACCCTCAAAGTGTTCATGGTAGGAAGAAGCGTAGTAACGTGCAGGTTTTGAAATTAGATTTGGATCGGAGTTCTATGCCATCATTTACTAGCTGTTTAATTCTATAAGAATCTCATTTTCCATAAAATGTAAATTTTACATATTTAATGTTTCAATAAATTCAATTTCAAATATTGACCACTGTTCTCTGGTAGATCCTATGGCTATAGCTGACCTACTGGACCTCATAATTTAATGGGGAAGGCGGAAAGTGCACTTAATATATAAGTATGAAAGACATAAAAAATTGTAAATTGTGGGTACTGTAGAATATACAAAAGGGGGGTTTAATGTAGTTTAGGTGGTCAGGAAAAGCCTCCTTGAGGAAGTCATGTTGAAACTGAGATATGAAGGCATACTGAATTATGTTCTCCAAAGGTATGTGTTGGAATCCTAACCCCTATACCTGTGGATGAAGGAACCCTGGTGGCTCACTGGTTAAGTGCTTGGCTGCTAACCGAAAGGTTGGGAGTTTGAATCCAGCAGCTGCTCACAGGAGAAATACGTGGCAATCTGCTTCTGTAAAGATTACAGCCTTGGAAATCCTATGGGGAAGTTCTACTTTATCCTATAGGGTCTATACGAGTTGGAATGGACTGGAAGGCTCACAACAACACACCTATGGATGGAATTCCATTTGAGAATAAGGTTTTCTTTGTTATGTTATTTAAGCCATTTAGTGTAGGCTGTGTCTCAGATCTTATCACTTTTGAGATATAAAAGAGCAGATTAGACACAGAGAGAAGTAAACAAGATAGGGGGAAAGATACGTGCCACCCTAAGATCTCCAAGGAATGCCCAGAAGAATGCTAGAGAAGCTGAGAGCACAGAGAGAGCCTTCCTTTAAAGCCTGTGCCCTGAATTCGGACTTCCAGCCGCCTAAATTGTGAGAAAATAAATTTCCGTTCCTTAAAGGCATTCATGTGATATTTCTGTTACAGGAGTATTAAGAGACTAATAATGAATGAGAAGTAGAAGTTAACTAAACAAAATGATGAAGACAGTTCTTTTTAAGGGAAGAAGGCATTTCAAGCCATGGAGTTCTGAGATAAAAGAAGTCCAGTATGACTGCAGTGTAGGGAGAGAGGAGAAGAGTGACAAAAAAGTGAGAACTAGAGTGGCTGGTAAAGATTAGGTTGTGGAGAGCTTGGTAAAAGCTATGATAAAGTCAGAATTTTCTGTCAGGGCAATAGAAGATCATTAAAGAATTTAAGTGATTTAATCCAAGATCACATAATTATAAATGGTGAAGTTGAAATCTGAATGCAGAATATCTGACTCCAAAGCTCACATCAATCGCAGAATATATATTAAAAAGTGCCTACAACAGAACTTGTCATGAAAACGAGCTGATTAAATAATGGCTAATATTATATACTTTAATGGGTTCACAAAAGAGAAGCAAAAATGGAAGTGAACAGAGAGAGAAGGAGGCAAATGAGAGGTATTTAAGAAGAAAAGGACTGTGAAAAGACTGGATGTGGAGGTGGCAAGGGAGACAGAAAGTCTAAAATTACATCAGGTGGCTGAAATTTTCACATATGCCTCTCTGAAGGAGAGAAAAGTATTCACATTCAAATACGTAAACAGGCCAGGAGTATAGTATTTAAGATTTTTTTCACAGCTTGTCTTATTTTGGTGCTCTATTTCTGAGTTATCACGACAGAGTGTATACACACAGTTAAATACAGAACAAAAAACTGTGATTTAAAAATAAATGCTATGAACATCAGCTACCATTTCAAAATGCTACCTTTTAGACAGTGTGCTACCTGGGTTTTAAATGTTTGTACGGCTTTTCATTTTTCTATAAAATTGTCTGTAGGTGCAAAAATGAATCTAGAGATAAACTGGGATAAATTAAATTTTTTTCCTAAAAAACAAAAACATTTTATTTAAAGTTTGTTTCTGGTAAGGGTGTAAACATGAAGCCATAAAGTTCCTCTGGAAGTAGGTGCTTAGACTTAATGATAAAGAAAACAAAAATTTAAAATAAAGGCATATGTTAAGTAAAAGCCTTTGAGAATTAGCAAAATTAACTCTTACATGTGTGTTCCAATTTCCTTTACTTCATGGTGTATGACGTCATCAATACAGCAATCAGGTTTTAGTTCAGCCACTGCACCACTGGAGGCTGAAAGATTTAAACGCTGAGAACTTGTCTGAAGATCAGCCTTGAAAGAGGTAAGAAAAACCTAAATGAGATTGTTTAATGTACAGGATGTGGGTGGGTATGGGTAGAAACCATAGGGGAAAAGGAATGAGGAAGTATGGATGAAGGCGGAGCAAGTGTCTCTGCATAAACCTTCTGTATTAGCTCTAACATGTAGAAACATGGCAATGGTTCATACGTACACCCGCAAAATAAATAAAATCAACCAGGAAATGGGGAGAACCCAAAATGGAATACAAACAGTAGCAAATGAACCTAACTGTATTCAAATAAAGAACATAACCACACTGTGGCTAATGAAGGGGGAAAAAGAACTAACCTAAGTAAATTTGGAAAACAAAACCTTGATTGCAGTGTAAGGCTAAAAATTGAAAAGAATGGTACACAAATGTTGTACTCTAACTAGTCTTGTTTGTTTTTCACAGGGATATGGGCTAGCAACTCTGAAGTTACATTATGTGTGTTTAAAATAATCAAAGTCCAAAGAAATTGAAATGTAAGTTTTATTTTGAGCACTTATTCTAACTGCATACAGGGAGGTGATTTAGATTTCAGAAAAAGCAAATGGCTTGAAGTTTGCTAGTAACAATGAAGCTTATAAAGAGGAGGAAGAATAGAAGATCAACCATTGGCTAATCTTAACAAGACTGACTGAATCCTGCCCTTCCCCTTTTAATGAGATCAACTAATATCAGGTCCCAAGTCAGTCTCTGGCCTTTCAGCCACCTGCAGCCACAACTTTTGAAATTCAAATTTAGTAAACCTGGCTTCAAATGAGAAAGAAAGAATAGTAATTTTTGGTGAAAGAAAAGCTGTCTTTGGCAGGATTAATTTTGGTCAGGAATTTCCTTACAGTGAATATCTGGTTTTGCAGGTAAGAAAACCTTAAAATCAACATAAGATGTCTGTTGTTAATTTTTCTCTTTGACATGTGTATACTTGGACTAAACACAAGATAAATAACAAGAGATAAGTTTCTCACCTTGGGTGAAAAAAAGGTATAAAAAGGAAAAGGGGAAGGCTGGAATGAAGCCTTTGGTGTTAGGTTGGAATTGGAGGCGTCAGTATGAACATGTAGGTTTTTAAAAGTATAGGTACAGATGGACACTACAGAAACAAATATATGTGCATGTACGTGTTAGTATACAATATCAAAAGATAAATAACCATTTAAAACAATGTTAGATGTAAGAGACTAACTGATCTGTAGAACTGAAGAAGGGTTTTAAAGTCACCAGCTAAGAACTACCTTCTTTAAAGTAGCACCCCACCCAGTTACTCTCTATTATATGCCCATTTTTATTTCCCTTTGAATTCATCATTCTCTCCAATTATCTTAAATAGCAGCTTCCCTTAATTTCAGTTACTCTATCACATTCAACTTTTACTTCCTTTGCTACATTCATCACAAGCTATGAGTTGGAATTGACTCAATGGAGACAGGTTTGGTTTTTAGAGCCCTGGCAGGGCAGTGGTTAAGCATTTGCATGCTATCCAAAATGTCAGCAGTTCGAATCCGCTACTTACTCCTCGAAAACCCTATGGGACAGTTCTACTCTGTCCTATAGGGTCACTATGAGCCGGAATCAACTCGACGGCAACAGGGTTTTTTTCCGTTGTGACTATGTGCAAGGCTTATTTTAAGCACATTACTCATTTAATCCCCACAATCTTGAAGTAGGTATTAGTATGATTCCTGTTTTACTACAATTTTACAGATAGTGAAACCAAGGCACAACTAGGCACAGACTAAACCAATAACAATTTCTCCAAGGTTCTACAACTTGTAAGTAATGAAGCTGTGATTCAAAAATCCTTAACAAACATTTTAGAAATTAGAGAAGAGAAAAAGAAGAAAAGAAATACTCAAACCCACTGGCTTTCTGTTTCAATATACTTTATGTGCCATTTTTTAAAAACAATCATTACTACGGTGTATATTATATTTGGCTGAACATTTTTTCTTCCTTTTTCACTACATGAATAATGCTGTGTTGAACATTTATTTCCTAATAACCTACTATATGCTAGGGCCTGTTGCAGGAGCAGGAGATACATCAGTAAACTCATAAAAACCAGACTCATTACCATCGAGTAGATTCTGACTCATGGCGACCCTATTTATTTATGGCACAAATTCTACCTCTAAACTACCACTGCCCCCTTGACTTGGGGTAGGAGAATGAAATTTAAATTGCAGGGTAGGAGTCATGCTGCAAATTGGTTTTTAGATGAGCAGGATTTGAGAAGGCAGAGAGCAAAGGTGGAAGGGGAGGAATTATTCTGAGTAAATTGAAGAGAGCTAGCAAAAGACCAAAAGAGTGAAATTTCAAGGTGTCTTCATTAAGGCCATTAAGAAAGAGTCTGGTATAACTAAGGGGTTCATATCCAGGAATAAAGAAAAAAATATTTTAAAAATCTCTAGAATAAGCTTCAGGAAAGCAGAGCGTTTATAAGTTTTGTTTCCTGCTATAACTCTAGTAGCTACAATTACACCTGGAATATATATTTGTTGAATTAATGAGTGAAAGAGTAGTATAGACCAGTGGTTTTCAAAGTATTGCCCCCGGACCAACAGAATCATCATCAGATGGAAACTTGTTAGAAATGCACATTCACTGGCATTCTTCCGGATGAACTGAATCACAAACTCTGTGGGGTGGGGAGTGGGGGGCTAGTTATCAGTGTTTTAACAAATCTTCCAGATGATTTTGATCCCTTCTACAGTTTAAGAACCACTGGTATAGACCTTAATAGTTATTTACTATTTATTACCTATAGCACACTAATTATATACTTTTCTTTTTTTAATAGAACACTTTTTTTTTTTGTAGTACACTAAAGTTTTCAGACTTAAGGCTGAGATTTTTTAAAAATTAAAATAACAACAACAAAACATTAGTGGTTTCCAGTTAAACACTGCAGATTAAACATGAGCATTAGTATTCTAAACACCACTAAGATGAAAGTAAAGGAATAAAAAAAGTATGGATGCACAATCTCTTCTCCACGATTCCAAAATTCAAAGAGCTAAAAAAATTAAAGTTCTGATTCTGATCGGGATCACAATAGAGGGTTCTGCACAGAGCTGGAGAAGGATGTAGAACAAAATTCTAACACACACAAAAAAGACCAGATTTACTGGCCTGAAAGAGACTAGAGAAATCCCGAGAGTATGGCCCTCAGATACCCTTTTAGCTCAGCGGTGAAGTCACTTCTGAGGTTTACTGTTCAGCTGGAGACTGGACAACCCCATATAACAAAACGGAACTAATGAGGCACAGCAGTCCAGAAACAAGGACTAGAAGGCAGAAGGGGACAGGAAAGCTGGTGATAGGGAACCCAAGGCTGAGTAAGGACAGTGTTGACATGTAGTGGGGTTGTTAACCACTGTCATAGCGCAACATGTGTACTGTTTAATGAGAAACTATTTTGTTCTGTAAACCTTCATCTAAAGTGAGAATAGCAGAACAACTGGAAGAATGTAATCGACGTCACTCAACTGTGCATGTAGAAATTTCTGAAATGCTGTATCTTTGGCTATGTATATTTTCACAAAAAACAAAAAAAGGTCGATAAGGGAGAGGGTTGACATATCGTGTGGTTGTTAACCAATATCATAAAACGATATGTGTACTGACTGTTTAATGAGAATCTATTTGTTCTGTAAACCTTCACCTGAAGTACAATAAAAAATTAAAAAAAAAAAATTAAAGTTTTGAGGGTAGAATTCTGGGTAGCTGAAGTAATGGCAGCCGTGTATAGTGAATGCCCCAAGACATTCTCCAAAACAAGAACAAAACTATACAAAACCTCATGCTTAGCATAACTGGACGGCAGTGAATGTCCAAACTTTAAATTACCTGTAAGTAGACAAATACCAATTTCTGCAAGCTATTTCTCATGCTCTTGCAAAGAATACGAGCAGTTCAGGAAAAAAACTGAGAAGAGAGAAGAGGTAGTAGTGCCAGGCCTAAGAATGATCTACACCACTGCTAGAAGACAAATTCTATCCTAAGTGTTAAAACACTGAGCAAGCGTATCTGGAAGATGGGAGCACAGACTACGGGGAATACTGCGTGAGACATCAGAAGGCAATCTTGGAAAGATAGCCTTTCAGGATAAGAAAAGGGAGCCAAAAAGGAGAAGCACCCCTTGGAAATTGTGCAGTGAAGGGGAAAAGAAGCAAGAGGTGGAAATTTAGGATGGTCTAATTCAAAAGAAAGGTGGTCTTTAGGTGGTGCAAATAGTTAACATACTCAGATGCTAACTGAATGGCTGGAGGTTACAGTCCACCCAGAGATGCCTCAGAAGAAAGGCCTGGTGATCTACTTCTGAAACATCAGCCATTAAAAACCCTATGGAGTACAGTTCTACTCTGACACACACAGCGTTGCCATGAGTTGGAAATGAGTTGAGAGCAACTGTTTTTTTTTTTTTTCAGTTGTGATTTAGATGAAAGTTTACAGCTCAAGTTAGTTTCTCATTCAAAAATTTATACACATATTGTTTTGTGACATTGATTGCAATCCCCACAATGTGACAGCACTCTCCCCTTTCCACCCTGGGTTCCCCATGTCCATCTGTCCAGTTTTCTTGTCCCTTTCTGCCTTCTCGTTTTGCTTTTGGGCAGGAGTTGTGCATTTGGTCTCATATATTTGACTGAACTAAGAAGCACGTTCCTGTATTATTGTTTGTTTTATATGCCTGATAATCTCTGTTTAAAAAGTGGGCTTCAAGAGTGGTTTCAGTACTGAGTTAGCAGAGCGTCTGGGGGCCACAGTCTTGTGGATGTTTGTTTTCTAGGATCTAATAAAAGTAAAACATCTGTAGTACAACAAACATAAGTATACAAATGCAAAAATCTGCATCTAGTTCCTGAAGTTGGGCCATATATAAAATTTGGAATATTTGCTCTCTAAGGTCCTTTTTGAAGAGCCCTGGTGGTACAGTGCATAAAGCGCTCAGCTGCTAACCAAAAGGTTGACAGCTCAAACCCATCAGCTGTTCCACGGGAGAAAGATGTGGCTGTCTGCTTCTGTAAAGATTATAGCCTTGGAACCCCTATGGGACAATTCTACTCTGTCCTATAGGGTCGCTATGAGATGGAAATGACTTGACTGCAATGGGTTTTGGTTTAAGGTCCTTTTCAATTCTAAAACTCTGTGATCATCTCCTTCAAACTCATTCTAATTGGACTTGCTTTTTTGTTAAAATTCCGGTCACCTAAATTCATCACTCAAAGACAGCTTTGACAACTTCTCCTTACATACACTGAATTTGTTTTCTTTATTCCCATTCTTTTTGTGAATACATTTCTGGTTGTTAATTGAGTTAGCATATTTTATCTTCCTGATTTTTAAACTGCTGCAAGAGTCTTCAAACTGGTCCTTCTTTCTTATAAATCATCCCGTATAATGGTCTCTTATCAGTCTCCCTAACACAATGTGTGAATACCTCTGTTCAAAAGCCTCCAATGACTGTCCACTGCTTTTTTATTTTAAAAGCTGAAACCTTAGCCTGGCATTCAAGATACTTCACAATTTGGCTACTACACATCTCTACAACCTGACCTTCTACTATCAGATAAATTCTATTCACTACTAACATGTTATGTATCCTTAGGTCTCTGCCCTGGATTACCATGTCCCTCTTGCCTTTTTCTCTAAATCCCACCTTTCTTTCAAGATCCTTTGGTATTTCCTTTCCTCCAATAAGCCTTCCTGATTGATCCCCAGTCATCTTTCCTCCTCTTGCAAATTTATGTTAATCACATATATTAACAAAAAGTTAAAATTGTTACTTACCTTGACTAGTAAATTTTTTACTCCAACTATGACAAACTTTGAGCACAAGGAAAATGTTTATGTACCCGGTATAATGTCTCATACCTTTGGGTGTTCAATTAATGCTTGTTGTTAATGACAATTATGAATTCCAGTACTAAACATGCATTTTAATAAATTTTCAAATACATAATAATAGGAATTATATGTTCTGCTTTGTTTTTTAAAAATATATCTCAAACAACAATGTCACTTACTTTTACCAATATATCTTTTACAACTTGACTGCTATCATTATGAACACTGATATAACTGGAAAAGGTCTCGCCCAAAAATATATTCCTGTAAATAAAATAAATTTTTAGGTAAAAATCCATTCAACTTTTATCACAAATATACTATTTGAGTAACAATGAGAACTTCACATGGAGAAAAATTTATTAAAGGATATACAGCAGGTGAAATACTGCTTCAACATTCCTTTGTTTACATTAGGCCACTCATTCATTACCTAGTGCAACTGAAAATACTGACAATCTGTAAAACATAAAATACCTTGGCCCTCAACTGGTGCATAAACTGCCAGTTTCCCTAAATACAATAATTACTGAAATCAGATTCATGTCAAGAGTTTTAAGATTTGTATCTGAAGAGGCCAGGAAAAAGCAATTTTTCATTTCTGAAACAACTTATTCCTTAAATCTAGAAGAGACCCAAGTTACTGATCTTTAGAGTAACAGTAATACATTTATCATTTTATTTTTCTAAGATATCCTGATAAAAATAATGACCAGTGGCTTTACTTTATATAGTTTTATATTTTTTACATGAATAGATTTCCAAGTCTTCAAAACACTCATCAATGACCACATTCTATAAGCCTAAAAAATATCCTTGAGAAAATTCCCTTTTGTCTCAAATTCTCTGAGTGGTAAACAGAGTGAAACCAGGTGCTTCTACCTCATCCACAATCTAGAATAAGACAGCTAAGAGTAAGAACTCCTAATTAGCTAACAAATCTGATAACTTATTTTGGGAGAGGAATGTGAGGTTGAATGCAACAACAACTTCTGAAAAACACATTTAGATTAAATCAGTTAAAATAAAAGGACTACATGGCCATAAAGTACATATGGTCATTAAAAATGTACAAAGATTGAAAGAAGAACATTAAAATTCTATCATTTGGGATACTCCATTGACATTTTGGTATATACATACATTTTAAAGAAAACCAAAATCACACAGAATAATTTTTGTTAAATTTTTTTACCACTTAAATGTATCATGAGCATTTTCCCATCCCATAGTTTCTTGAAACACGATTTGTAAGGATTTTAAGGTACTGTTTCCTTTTTATGTGAACATATCATTCTTACCCAAAATTCTGTGGTAAAGTCAACATTTCTCCCAACATTAAAATTTCTGCACCATTTACAGTTGAAGGATCATCCTTCATGAGCTGATTAAAGAGATCTCCTGTAGCAACAGAAAAATATAAAATTCTAACATCTACCTTGCGAATAAGTTTTATTTACATATAGAAATAGCTAGGAGAGATACTTTAAGAAACTAATCTCTTGACAAAAATTATATTAAAAAAAATCTAATTTCTAATAAAATGCATGCCAAAAAATTCTAGTCTCACAGAGAATCAATACTTCAGAAACAAAGGAAAACGTTGGTAATGAGATACAAAAATATATCAGAAAATCTCAGTAATTCTAAGTAAAGGGAATGCTCATACATAGGATATTTGAGGATAAATGCAATTTTAACAGTATTAGGAATATGAATGTACCTTTATTTAAACTAAAAGTCTCTTGTGGCCATGGGATATCAACAGTATCTTGACTTACAGATTGTGAGTGGAGGACTGTTACTCACCTGACCACTATAAACATGGTACTAAAATAGGTAACATATAAACCAGTGTAAGGTTAGCAAGGCTAGGCCTATTCCAAGGTTTCAGTTTTTCCCTAGGTGCAAATAGGGTTAAGCGTGTGCCATACCAGGTAAGTCCTTCTCTTCACACGTTACTGGAATATTGGTAAATAAAGTAGGCTTAGTCAACCGCATCACTGTGAAATAAGAAAGCAAACAAACAAAAACTCAACATTAATATTGATTTTGGTTAATATTCCCAAGTTGTATGCACAATACTCATGAATTTTAAATTAATATAAAAATCACCTTAATACTTACCAAACTAAATACTAAATACTCCCTAACATTATTACACTTCAATGATTTACTAAAAATACTATGTGTAACAAAAATATTTGCTTTATATATGAATAAGAGAAAAACCTTGCTTTCATTTACAATCTAACCAATTACAAAAATTAGTGCAAATGTAATACATTCTCATTATTTTAAAAAAAACTAGAAAATAAAAGGAATTTTAAAACTTAAGGTATATTAAGATCATAAGGCTTTAAAAAAATATCCCAAGTGACTTTACTGTAAAAAATATTTTAAAAAATATAAGCAAATATTAGCCTGGAAGGAAAACAAATTTAGAAGCATCATTTGGAATATGAAATAGTAATTTTATGTCACAAGGATTTTGGTGATTTTTAATCTCTCACTTATAGTCACTGGCCGCTGAGAGTTCAGTAAGAGTTCCTTTAAGTAATATTAGGGAAATCTGTGTAGAAATTATGAACATATCAGCTAATGTATTAAAAAAACAAAAACAAACAAAAAAACCCCAGAAACCAAATCTGTTGCTGTCAAATCTATTCCAACTCATAGTGAGCCTATAGGACAGAGGAGAATTGCTCCAAAGGGTTTGCAAGGAGCAGCTCGTGGATATGAACTGCCAACCTTTTGGTTAGCAGCCGAGTGCTTAACCACTGTGCCATCAGGGCTCCTTCTAGTTATCCTAGTACCTTATAATGAATAATCCTTTGCCTTTTTATTGATTTTGTTATTTGCTGCATCCTCATAGTCTGAGGTTTTTGTTTTTTCACTCTCTGTATAGTTTTGCATTAATAAGTCAATTAGTTAATTACGGCACTAAATATGGTTGGTATAAGGTCAGTCCAGTTCTTCATTTTTTCCCCATTAATTTCCTTAGCTCATTTTCATTTATTTGGTTTTCTACATGAACTTTAGAAACATTCTGTCATGGTCCAAAAATAAATCTTAGTTTTGGTTAGAATTACATAAACCCAGCCCAGTAGTTCGAACCCACTAGCCACAACTTGGGAGTAAAGACCAGGCGATCTGCTCCCATAAAGATTACAGCCTAGGAAACTCTATGGGGCAGTTCTACTCTGTCCTATAAGGTAGCTATGAGTTGGAATTGACTCGATAGCACACAGCAACAAGGACAACTAGTTAACTATCTGGGAAAAGTAAAATTTAATTTATATGTTCATTTAAAATAGCAAATAAATTTCATATATATCAAAGAGCTAAACAGGAAAAAATTAAGCAGCAGAAAACTAGAAAAATTGAGTTATTTATTAAACTTCTAGTCAGGGGAGGATAGTCTAAAAAAAACTTTTTTAATTACTCCTAAAGACACTTGGCCACATCAAAAGACAAAAAGATACAAAATTAAAAATCATGCATACTTGTATAATTTTTCAGAAATGAACTATAGAAAGCCATTATTTATAATCTATTAAAAGTGCTCAATGAAGTAAAAAACAAACACCTGTATGACCAATAGACCTAAATGGTTAATTCACAATATAAGCAGGGTTTCCTAGCATATGTAAAAACGTACCACCTAACCACTAACTGGGGGCCCTGGTGGTGCAGTGGTTAAGAGCTACGGTTGCTAACCAAAAAACAGCCAGCAGTTCGAATCCACCAGCTGCTCCTTGGAAACCCTATGGGGCAGTTCTACCCTGTCCTATAGGGTCGCTGAGTCGGAATCGACGCGACGGCAACGGGTTTGGTTTGGTTTGGTTTTAACCACTAACTGAGAAGCCCTCGTGTCACTGTGGTTACAGTGATTGTTAACCAAAAGGTCAGTGGTTCGAAACCACCAGTGGCTCCACGGGAGAAAGATGTGGCAGTTTGCTTCCATAGAGATTTACAGCCTTGGAAACCCTATGGGGTTGCTGAGTCAGAACTGACTCGACGGCAGTGAGTTCGGTTTTTTTTTTGGTGGTGCAATGGCTAAGTGTTTGGCTGCTAACTGAAAGGCTAGAGGTTCAAATCCACCTAGCCACTCCATAGGAGAAAAGACATGGCGATCTGCTCCTGTACAGATTATGCCTAGGAAACCTATGGGGCAATTCTATTCTGTCACATTGGGTCACTATGAGTCAGAATCGACTCGAGGACGCCTAATAACAACCACCCCTAATTAGCAATAGTATTCATGTCAAATTTAGTGCCTTTCTCATGTTGGTCTCAGCTTAAATGCCACCTTTTCCAAAAAAGGAATAACCAGTCACCCTATTTCTCTCATGTTGTTGTTGTGTGCCATTGAGTTGATTCAAACTCATAATGACCCTACAAGTGTCCTGAAAGTGACATACCAGAGAGTTTCTACCACAATCTAAATATCTGACTCTAAGCTCATTTTTAACATGAATTGTTCTCTGTTCCTTCCCCATTTTTTTCTCACTACAGAAGAAACCAAATCTTAATAAACCAAGAGGAAATACATTCTTAAGGGAATCCTCAAACACTTTTTTAAAATGACTCTAAGTACACCCAAACATGCAGCCAACTTATTTGCTTATAGGCTCAAATTTCCAACACACAAAAGTCCCATACAGCTTAATTTTTGCTGATCCTATGGTGGACAATATTATATTATAGTCTCATGAAGCACAATTCATCATACTGAAGATTCTTAACTACAAATAAGAAAACCAAGTAATACACAACCATCTCGTTCCTTGAACTTTAAAATTAACTTGTGTTTCACTGCAGCTGTCTAGAAGACAATCGATACTATGCCGATATCAAACACAGATTTAAAACTCAGTATTTCTTATCTTATAAACAATTAGTGGACATCGAAATTACACACAATATTAGCTGGAAGACAAATATCTATAACAGCAAGATTTAAAAAAAGACAAACTGGCATAAAGCACTGTTAATAAATAATAATCTTGTATCTAGCCTTGAATGTTAAAGCAGGTTCTTGGTTAAAAAAAATTATCCATTTCTATCTCATGAATTAAGAATAAAAGATTGTTATTTTTAATCAAATATTTGCTATACACAAGGCATAGTTAACGCCATGTATACAGATACACTACCGTGGAAATCACAAAACACACACCACATTTCATTTACTTATGAAATGCAGGTTTCATCCAAAATTTTATAAAACACTTTCATATATCTTCAGTAAAAATGAGAGACCAGAGGTTACCAACTAGTGAGCTGCCCCAAATTATACTTGCATATACATTTTGTCTGGCCAAGGTTAAAAAAGAAAAAAGTGGCGTTTTCTTCAGGTTCCAAGTTCTCAACTACATTCTACATTCTTACCTTTGTAGTTCCTGAAGGCATTCAAGTTTGTGAACCTTAATTTTTGGCATTCTGAGCAGACTAAGGCAAAGTGAATCATTATGCAGGAAATTATCTTGGAAATTTAAAAAAAAATTATCTTTATTTGGTAAGTTGCAAATGAGGTTAAATTTGTCTAGGATCGGGACAAAAGTAAAAAACTCATAACTTGGATGCCCTCCACATTGTATTTTTATTTGAATCAGATTTAACACTTATTTGACAACAGACAGCTAATGGGGAGAAATAATATTTTTACTGCTGCCACTTTCTTAGACAGAAGATGCTGGTGGCATTTTACCATATGCCCTTACAGGCGCACCATCCTATACGCTTCACTGTTTCCCCAGTTTACTTTCTTGTCTGTGACTTAACAGTGGAATCCAGAAACACTGTTGAGCCCTCTTACTCATTGCCATCAAGTTGATTCTGACTCACAGTGACCTCTAGGACAGAGCAGAACTGCCCCATAGGGTTTCCAAGGCTGTAATCATTATGGAAGCAGGCTGCCACAGTAATGGCTGGTGGGGTCAAATTGCAAACCTTTTTTGTTTAGCAGCCGAGTGCTTAACCACTCTGCCAACCTTAGGTTCTAAATATTCCAAGGCTTCAAAGAAGTAATAATGGGATTAAATTACTTCTTAGGCTGCAATTATTTAAGTACTGTCCAAGTAGATGAAAAATGTATTTATCTTCTTTTAAAATCATGGCACTACTTACAGTAAAACTCAACCTTCCACTTCCCAGTTCTGAATTACCTTTTCATTGTTTCTCAGAAAGACAGAAAGCAATTTATATAGGTAAAACAGAAAAATTTAAATCTGCCAAGACAAAGAATCTGAAGATAAAGAATCTGTATCTGAAGATAAAAAATCTTTTTTTAATGTGTGAATTTTGGTACCTTAAGTTTTCTTCTCTATGTACCATCATAATAAAATTATCATAAGAAAAAAACACTGCATTTTGTGCAAGTGACCCTGTTCTAGGATTCCCTACGTTTTAACCCTTGATTAGCAGTCTTACGGTAAATCAGATCTAAACAATAAAAATCAAACCCACCATTTATGACTGCCTAATAGTATCAAATGATTCTTTCATTTGCAAGCCTGCTGGCAATACTGAAGTTTCTCCAGCAGTCTTGGTGGAAGATGATTTTTGAATTAGAAGAGGAAGGATTACTGAAAAAGATGCCTTAGAAACCGACCCTATTTGGTTTTTTCATTCAAAAACTATTGGAAGCATTCATACACATGGTGATTTTCTAAATACGAGTCTTTTGAGACAGTACAAAAAAGTACTAGAAATAATTAAGAACAGAACTGTACTTGGCTAGAGTGAAAACCATCAGGAAAAGATAATCTCTTTAGTTCCAAATGAGTGGACTCCTCCTATTTTAAGAAACTCAGCCAGTTCACACTATAAGAACTCTTCCAAAGGACACATTTACCCTGTATTATTGAGCTCCTCCACCACTCATCTGTCAATTTGTTGTACTGTGGTGGCTTGCGTGTTGCTGTGATGCTAGCAGCTGTTCTACTGGTATTTCAAGTATCAGCAGGGTCACTCATGGTGGACAGGTTTCAGCAGAGCTTCCAGACTAAGACAAACTAAAAAGAAGGACCTGGTGATCTATTTCTAATGAAGCCGGCCAGTGAAAACGTTATGAACAGCATCAGAATATTGTCTGATGTAGTGTTGGAAGATAAGCTCCTCAGGTTGGAAAGCACTCAAAATATGACTGGGGAAGTACTGCCTTCTCAAAGTAGAGTTGACCTTAATAACATGGATGGAGTAAAGCTTTTGGGACCTTCATTTGCTGAGTTGGTATGATGCAAAATGAGAAGAAACAGCTGCGAACATCCATTAATAATCGGAATGTGGAATGTACAAAGTTTGAATCTAGGAAAATTGGAAGCTGTCAAAAACGAAATGGAACACATAAAGATCGATATCCTAGGCATTAGTGAGCTGAAATGGACTGGTATTGGCCATTCTGAATCAGACAATCATATGGTCTACTATGCTGGGAATGACAAACTGAAGAGGAATTGTGTCATATTCATCATCAAAAAGAACAGTTCAAGAGCTATCCTGAAGTACAATGCTGACAGTGACAAGCTAATATCCATACACCTACAAGGAAGCCCAGTTAATACGACTATTATTCAAATTTACGCATAAACTAAGGCCAAAGATGAAGTAATTGAATATTTTTACTAATGTCTGAAATCTGAAATTGATCAAACATGCAATCAAGACGCATTGATAATTACTAGTGATTGGGATGTCAAAGTTGGAAATGAGAAGGATCAGTAGTTGGAAAATACGGCCTTGGTGATAGACACAACGTTGGAGATCGTGTGATAGAATTTTGCAAGACCAATAACTTCTTCATTGCAAATACCTTTTTTTCAACAACATAAACACGACTATACACATGGACCTTGCTGGATGGAATACACAGGAATCAAATCGATTATCTCTGTGGAAAGAGATGGTGGAGAAGCTCAATATCATCCATCAGAACAAGGCCAGGAGCTGAATGCAGAAGAGGCCATCAATTGCTCACATGCAAATTCAAGATGAAGCTGAAGAAAATTAAAATAAGTCCATGAGAGCCAAAGTACAACCTTGAGTATATCCCACCTGAATTTAAAGACCATCTCAGGAATAGATTTGACACACTGAACACTCATACCGAAGACAAGTTGTGGGATGACATCAAGGACATTATACATGAAGACAGCAAAAGGTCATTAAGACAGGAAAAGAACGAAAAGACAAAAATGGATGTCAGGAGACACTCTGAAACTTGCTCTTGAATGTAGAGTAGCTAAAGCGAAAGGAAGAAATGATCATATAAAAGAGGTGAACAGAAGATTTCAAATGGCAGCACAAGAGGACAAAGTATTATAACAAAATGTGCAAAGACCTGGAGTTAGAAAACCAAAAGGGAAAACACGCTCAGCATTTCTCAAGCTGCAAGTACTGAAGAAAAAATTCAAGCCTCAAGTTGCAATACTGAAAGACCATATGGGCAAAATACTGAACGATGCAGGAAGCATCAAAAGAAGATGGAAGGAATACACAGTAACCATACCAAAAATTATTGGCGGACATTCAACCATTTCAGGAGGTAGCATATGATGAAGAACTGATAGCGCTGAAGGAAGGAGTCCAAGCTACACTGAAGGCATTGGTGAAAAACAAGGGTCCAGGAATTGACAGAATACCTATTGAGATGTTTCAACAAACAGATGCAATGCTGGAAGCGCTCGCTCATCTATGCCAAGAAATTTGGAAGACAGCTACCTGGCCTACTGACTGGAAGAGATCTGTATTTGTGCCTATTCCAAAGAAAAGTGATCCAACAGAATATGGAAACTATCAAACAATATTAATATTGCCGAAGATATTCAAACATAGTTGCAGCAGTACATCAACAGGAAACTGCAGAAATTCAAGCCAGATTCAGAAGACGACGTGAAATACGGGCTATCATTGCTGACGTCAGATGGATCTTGGCTGAAAGCAGAGAATACCAAAAAGATGTTTACCTGTGTTTTACTGACTATGCAAAGGCATTTGACTGTGTGGATCCTAACAAATTACGGATAACATTGTGAAGAACAGCAATTCCAAAAACTTAATTGTTCTCATTCAGAACCCATATGTAGACCAAGTATGAACAGAAAAATGGGATACTGCATGGTTTAAAATGAGAAAAGGCGTGCATCAGGGTTGTACCTTTTCAACATACTTATTCAATCTGCATGCTGAGCAAATATACTGAGAAGCTAGACTATATGAAGAATGTGGCATCAGGACTGGAGGAAGACTCATTAACAACCTGCAATATGCAGAAGACACAACATTGCTTGCTGAGAGTGAAGAGGACTTGAAGCACTTACTGATGAAGATCAAAGACTACAGCCTTCAGTACAGATTACACCTTAACATAAAACAAAAACAAAAATCCTCACAACTAGACCAATAAGCAACATTATGATAAATGGAGGAAATACTGAAGTTGTCAAGGGTCTCAGTTTACTTGCACTCATAATCAGCGCCCATGGAAGCAACAGTCAAGAAATCAAATGACATATTGCTTTGGGCAAATCTGCTGCAAAAGACCTCTTCAAAGTGTTAAAAAGAGATGTCACCTTGAGGAATAAGGTGCCCCTGACCCATGCGATAGTATTTTCAATGGGCTCAAATGCATGTGACAGTTGGACAATGAATAAGCAAGACCAAAGAAGAACTGATGCATTTCAGTAATGGTGCTGGCAAAGAATATTGAACATACAACAGACTGCCAGAAGAACAAACAAATCTGTCTTGAAAGAACAGCCAGAATCCTCCTTACAAGCGAGGACACTGAGATTTCATCTCTCATACTTTGGACATGTTATCAGGAGGGACCAGTCCTTAGAGAAGGACATCATGCCTGGTAAAGTAGAGGGTCAGCAAAAAAGTGGAAGACCCTCAATGAGATGGATTGACACAGTGGCTTACAACAATGAGCTCAAGCATAGCAACAACTGTGAGGATGGCGCACGACTGGGCAGTGTTTTGTTCTGTTACACATAGGGTCGCTATGAGTTGGAACTGACTCAACACACCTAACAATGACAACACCGAGCTCCTACCACGCCAGTCACTGCGCTACAAGACAAACAGGTAACTGCCTTCCTAGTGTGTACAGTGTTACTGGTTTTTCTTAGGAAGTTGGTTTGACTACTTGATTTGTAGTTAAGGCCATGTAAGCTTTATGAGGGCAAGGTTCATGTTTGTCTCCTTCCCTATTATATTCTAGTACCTATCATATGGTAGGCATTTAAATTTGTTAAATAAAGACATGCTTTCATGCTTTTACAACAATTATTTTATTCCATAATCACTTTGAGCATTTTTACAAACTGGTGCATAAACCCAACTGTAACATTTTGCTTCTCATAGGAAACAAGGGTAAATCCCACAATGACTCCAGCCAAATAATAATCAACAGTCATTAAGATCAAATTACCTGCATTATAATAAACAAAGAATAAGTTGATCAATTATAGCTTTAAAGATACATTATGGTCTAGAGCAAATCATACTTTTTGCACCGTGTTTCAAAACAACACATGAAGTGTTATCTATTACATACCTTTGTAAACATCAGTAAGAATTTGGGCTGATCTCCTACCTTGAAGTACATTAATGCCACCTGATTAGCATTCCCATAGAATTTAAATTATAGGAACTGTTTTCAGTTTTACTTTAAAAGAACCATTACACTTTGAGTAAAGAAAAAATACAGTAAAATTAGATTTTGAGGATTTGCCAAAATCCAAACTATTCACCTTAATTCATAGGAATACCTAATTAAATCAATGGAAAAGTAACAGAACAAAAAGAATAAAAATATTTTACCTTCAAGTTCAGTTTAAACAATCATTTATCATAATTCGTTTAAAAGAAGGCTCAGTGTTAAGAATAGGCCAAAGGGTCAAATTAAGAAAAGCCATTAAAAATTTAAAAACTTGTAAAAAATTAATTCACCTCAATATTTAAATTATATTCAGTACATTCAGAATACACTTCTTTTTGGAAAATCAGTAAAATTCACTACATACTAAAAATAACACCACATTTACGCACAAATAAATTCATTTTTCCAGTAAGAGATAATCTTTCTTTAAGAAGATTTCCCACATATTCACAGTACATAATATCACAGAATACCCATATTTGGCCTAAATGTCTCTGAACTGTAGCATTACAATATGGAAGTTCTTTGTGCCTGATAATGCGATTGAGTTTTGCCCAAATGTCTTCCAGAGTTTGGGTGTCACAAATATTCTGTTCTATTGTCCATCTTGCTCTATAAAATGAGTGCAAATTTAGTGACTTCAAAATATCTTGCAATTTTTTAGACAGAGGAAGAATCTTTTCAGGACAATTACTGTTAGGAACTGAAACACTCCAAGACCTCTTTAAGTGCCGTTTTTCTTTTCCTGATTGCTTATCCAGATTTTCAGAATTAGTCTGTTCACCAAGTGTGTGTGACTGGATTAAATGCTTCTTCATTTTCAAATTAGGTTGAAACTCCAATAGATCTACTGTGCAATCATAACTCTGTGATTTAACATCTAAAATGGTCAAGTGCCGTTTCACATCTTCAGCTGCCTCTTCAGAAATCACAGGTGATGATTTCTTAGGTTTAAGTGCAAGTTTAGACCCATCATGTGGAAACCAAGGAATAAATCTTGATAGCGGACGAGTAGGAAAGTCTTGAATTGCTTTTTCTGCAATTTTTGGCAGTTGTGTGGGATCACTCTCATATGGTCGATAATGTAATATTACTTCTGTGGTCATTCTGCAGTAATCCAGTTACTCTTAATGAAGAGAAAATTTCTTAGCTGAGCTCCTCAGAGCTAGAATGTAATTTATAATTATAAGACTGTCTCTCTTTCCAACTCAGAGGGAAACAGGACCTAAAGTGGAAGTATTGCAAAGAATAAGATATGGAAGGGATAGCCTGCACACAAATAGACAGGGAAAAAAAAACACAAAAATCAACCCCAATATGATATTTCATCAAAGTGACTACTGGTAAATATGAATGTAATCTATAAATTAAAAAAGAAAAAAAATTCTTTCTCTCACCAAAATCAGGGATCTGAATTAGACGCCTTGTAGGATTGCTTCCAGTTTAAAAATCCTAGTAGTCAACATGTTTAACTCAACAGATAAAAAGGATTTGGAAGTATCAATATTAATATAATAAATAATAATAGTCTAAAGACTATAACAGAGACAAAAGAGTCAATCAGTGATTCTTCAAATGCAGGACTCACATGAGCATAACTAACAAAAATATAGTAATATAGGTATTTCAAAATTTGAGACATCTGAATTGAGGACAATGAAAATCACTGTGATTTTTAATCTATCTGGAATAAAACTAAACATTTTACACTTTAAAATTAAATGAACTGTACCAAATAAATGTATGGACAGAATACTTAACGATTTTATCTCATTAAACACTAAAAGCATAAATATTGTTTAAGTTTGTGTTTTAACCAGGCTAGGAACTGGTTTTGTGAGAAAGTCTCCTCCGTTTAACTGGGGGCACTTAAGCAGTATTGAGATCCTCAGTACCATGGTTCTGATGAGTTCCATGAATTCCAATTTGGAGTAGGAAATTGTATAAGAAGTCCAGACCCTTATTTCTTCTCCTGGTTCACAGAAGTTCCCAAGTTGCCTCAAATTAAGTTATGGATAATAGGTTCAAGCATATAGTACATTGGCTCAAGAATTAAATCTTCCAGACTCTGCAAGTTACGTAGGCTTCTTAACCAGACCCATAATGCAGGCTCTTTCATATCCTAACTACTGTACAAAAAAAATAAGAGGCTGAATCCCTTTTCCCCAAAAGTTATCAGAGAATTATTTAACAAGCTAGGATGTCTGTGAGTGGGGAATCCTGTCATGATGCCGCAGTATTCATTTGACCACTGTCACATTCTGAAGAGTCAGAAGAAGTAACTAATCTCATAATGATTCTTTTTACCTATTAATAATGTCCACTGACCAAAAGGTTTGACAATTCTCAAGTTCATAAACGACTGTGATCCTTAACATCCATTTTTAAATGAATCTATATATAGGATAGTGTATTCTTTTAAGAATAATGTTTTCATTTTATTCTTGCTCCATCTTTATACTTTCACACTATAAGGTACAACATGGAAGATTCCTTTATTGTCTCAACTTATTTAATGATGTACTCGAAGGACAAGTGAAGTTACCAGAGCTCCTTTTACATAAAAACTGTTTTCAAGCATAACAAGATATTGACTCAATATTTTACATATTACAATATATAAGAAAGTAAACTTAAATGACTATTTAAATTGATATATTTGCCATCCAGCAATAAAATTAAAACTGAAGAAAATTCTTGATTAACTAAGGACAATAGGAAAGAATTATACCAAACAGCTTTAATAAAATGGAAAAACTACCGATGAATTTTAAAGCACACATCCTTCCAGACTGCTAAAATACTCTTTCCCAGGCATCTTCTGTTTTGGAAGATAAAGAATAACAGAAAACTAGAAATTCCCAATAGCAACTAGTCTCTATATCAGTTGAATTCAACTGTTTAGTAGCTTTTAATCTGTATAAAATCACACTCAGCAGCTAATGGAACTGTTTCAAATTCCCATCAAAACAGTCAGTAATGATCTCTGAAAATGCTGTTGCCTCCATTAGAAAGCAACACAGCATACTGGAAAGATGGAAGCAGGCCTTGTGTTGATATACTGCCTCAGTCACTTAGTAGCTATGTGATCTTGGAAAAGTTACTTAAAGTGAGAGATAAGTATCACCTATTCCACATACTTGATGTGACACCAAGAAGAAAACAAACAAAAAACCCATGCCAATTAGTTCCCTTTCTCCAGGAATAATCTGTATCAGTCCACATCATTTGTTCAGGCTTACAGGTTCCTTCACTATATTACTTAATATTGTGGGGCTTCTTAGTTCTACAGTCAAGACAGTAGTTAACCTTAGCATTCAATATATGATTTATGTCATGTTACATATGGGACTGCTGAGTTCTGGAATGCTTGATGCCTACATCATAACAGGGGCATGGGGTCCCTAAAAATGGATGCCATAAGGAAGGTAAGTGCAATTCAACCAAATCGAACTGTCTATTGCGCATTTCCTCAGCTCAGTCCAAGAAGACACTGGCAACCAGACATTAGAATATCCAAGGAATAAAAAGTTCATTTGTGGTAGCAGAAAATAGAATAAAGCGTTACACACTTGAAATAAAAGGTCTTTAGAAAACAATAGGAATTCCAGAAAAACTCGGCCCTGCTGCTTTTTCCAAAATAAACTTATTCAAAATTGTTTTATCGTGCACAGAAAATGAAAGTTGACATGAGATTTTGGACAAATTTCCCACAAAGACAATACTGTGAAGTAAACTGCAGTAAAGTTTTAACAAACCTTAGTTATATGTTGTAGTACTGTGTATTTCTAAATCCTTGGCACTTTTGTCATGCAATACTGGGCTAATTTTACAGATGAAAATGAAGACTGATAACTTCGTCAGTGCCACATAAAAGAGACAAGAAAGATGGAAAAACGACTTTCGATGACTATTGTAAACCATCCTAATTAACAGAGATATCCCCGGGACATCAGCTTCTGCGGCTAAAATCTGTCTGGTGACTACAGCAGCACAGATCAGAAAGAGTAATGTACCACGTACATATGCAGAGGGTGGCTCTCAGTTCTAAAAAGCGAAGAGGCCAAATCGCTTTCGCTCGCTGAGCGCCAAGGGATACAGCAGGAGAGCGAGCTCTGACAGTGTTTTAAGAAGGACAAGGTGTATACCCCAGAGGCTAGGGTCTGTGTGGTAAACGCTTCAAAACATGTGAGAAAAGGTAAGAAAACAGAAAAAGGGGAGGCAGATTTACAATAATTTACCTTTCAGCGCCAGCAGGTGCTCCTGTTTGGGGGGATTCACTTCCATCTTGAACGGCACTTCGGTGCTCCGCCTACGGGGACTGAAGAGGTTCAGCCTCGCCCGGAAGGTAACAGGAAAGCGCACGTTTGGTAAGACCGGGCGTCAAACACACTTGCAACAGCGTCTTTCTACTGGTAGTGCCTTAAATTCTGTTCCTTCTACGCCCTTTATGGACCCAACAGCTCCTTTTCACCAAAGCCATACCTTGTTTCTTAGAGACCTACACACAAAATGCTTCTGAATTTTCTAGCCACAATCACACATCACGACTTCAATACGTACGAGGTTTCCCAAATGCCTATATTTGCGGGAGTTTAAAAAAAAAAAAAAAAAAAGACGAATGGCATACTGGGATTTGTAGTTTATACAAAACCGCATTGCATGCAGGGAGATGTAGTTCCTGGCGGCTGGCTTGCAATTTGAGAGAAAAGGGCATTATAAGAGCGGGAATTTCTCCCCAAAACGTTACTTCTTAACTTCTATTTTATCCCGCCTTTTTTTCTTGACCTTCTTCTACCAGGTGCATACTACTTAATAATAAAAAAATATAACAAGTGCCCATGCGCGAGGTAGTGCAGCCAAACTTAGCCACAGACTCGGACGGAGGAGGCGCGCACAGGCCAGTCAGGTGGCGCGCTGTGTCGTCGTACTGTGCCTGTACGCCAGCGGCGTGCGCCGAGGCGTCTGGGTAGTGGGCTCTACCCCGCCTCTCAGCTGAAGGCTTTAACGGCCTCATCTGCTGAGCTGCGCTGCTCCTGCCAGGATGGCTACCCTGGTTGTAAACAAGCCTGGAGCGGGGCTAGACGGTAGCCGGCAGGGCAGCCGGGGGACGGCGGTGGTGAAGGTGAGGAACCTTGCGTGCTTTGTTCACCATCGGCCTCATCCCGGAGACCTGACGGCTTCGCCGCGGCCCAGGCTTGCATGGGCGGGATGCTAGGCCTCTGGGCCCTGCTTTGCTTTACAAGCACTGACCTCCCCTGTACAACCTGTATCGTCGCTGGCCTGAAGTTGCCTGTTCTGTTCATGCCAGCTCTCTGTTTGGCATCGCCAACGGGAACATTTGTAAAAAGGAGCTTGTGGGTCTGTGGAAGTGACCTGGGCCGGTAATTTGTCAGGTCCCCTGCTTTTAATTCAGCTGAACAGGCATTAATTAGCTTATTTTGTCATTAAAAGAGCCATTATTATTGCCAGGCATTGTGTTAGGTGTTTTAGCTATTAGTATTTATTAAGAAGTGTATTTTAATCCCCATTTTACACGTGAGGAAACCGAGGTTTAGGTTAAGTAAGTGCGTGGTAGAGCCAGGTTTGACTGGCTCTAACGTGTGCTTTTCACCACTACACTACTTCTATAATCAGACATCTATTATTGGTTGAACTGCTCCCTCCACTTGTGGTAGTACAGTCTGTCAACACTTTTGGGAAGTCTCTAGCTGGGCATTAACGGTAGAGTTTATGAACTGCAGCATGCTTGAAGTTTGGGATTCTAGCATGTGTAAATGCTTCAAAATGCATTTACTGAAAAGTCCATTGAAATACATGGAACTCGTTTTTCTCTTCCACTACGTATATGGACAGATCTGGAAGGAAGGCTTGATATCAGTGGCTAGTAGAGTGGCCTTCAGAATCATCTGTAATCTGAGAGATGGGGTAATTCTCATCTCCGACTGTATATTAGAACCACTGAGAAGTTTTTAAAAACTACTGATATACCCGTCTTTCCTCCATTCTGATTCAGTTAACGTGTATATTTTGGAAATTCTCAGAGGTGATTTTAATGTGCAGCTAAATTTGAGATCCACTGGTCCAGATAATATCAAAAGTTCTTTTAAGGTCTTGAGTAATACGCACCTATGGTTTTTTGCCTAATGTTGGTTTTATATGACAGTGAATGATATACTTCTGCTATCAGTCAATACTGGTTGCTGTTGATTCATCTAACCTTTATATATTAATGAATATATTTTGAAGGTACACAGAATATCACAGATGTAGAGGAGCTGTCTTATTATTAGACATGTTGTATGGTTAAGGTATTTTACTTATTAAGCTTTTTCTAGGTAGAGAATACCTGCAGATTGTTTTGTGAGTTAACTTGAAGTTTAAGATGATTTATTCCATAATGGGAGTGAGTGTCCTTGCTGTACTTATTTCTTGTAAACCTTTTTGCTGTTATAATCTCTAAAGTAAACTAGAGCCTGATGTAACTCCAGATGTTATAGCACAGAATTTGAGATATCAGAGGCTCACCTTATTCATTCTCACTTTTCATGTAAATGTGCCTGTGCTGTGAACCAAAATAATCCTTTTGGGAAAGATGTTCATGCTGTAATTTTTAAGAAGTATGGGGACTTACAAATTTGTTTTTTAAATCATTGTCATTTTCATAAATGAAAGCAAGAAGTATTCATAGAGAGGTAAAGGCTGAAATGCATAATACTAATAATATGTAGTATGGCTTCTTGCTTAATGAACAAATTGATAATGGCAAGGCTTTTATGATTAGGAAAAACAAAGATGCTAAAATCCAATATGAAGTTGTATTTACATAGGAAACACAGAAAGGTTCTTTTGATTAGTCAGCCTTCTTAGCTTTTTTAAAATATGTTGTAGTTTATTAAAATTTGTTTCACATGTAATAAGTTGGAAGTCCTCTTTGCCATATTTGTGACGTTTTTAAAATTAACAACTTTTTTTCCTATCTAGATTTTAATTTCTTATGCTCTTAGCCACAATTCCCATTCATAAATACTAAAGTAAGAATTTATTGCTCTACTACTTACTGAGTTGGTGGAAACTGTAGTAGCTTCTTTTTTGGACCTGCATTTGGTTTATTGATCAATGGAGTTTTCCTAGTGTTGTTTGAAAAAACCTATGATAGCAACATGAGTAAGTTCTTTCATTTCGTGTAGTGATTGGGTCAAATATATAAGATATGAATGAAGTAAATAAAATTTTAATTTGGTTCTTTGGAGTTTATTGCCATAAACAAGTTTATTATAGTATCAAATAGGAAGATTTATAGAAGTAGGTTCAGCAGATTTTCCTCTGACACATAAAAAAAGTTGCATTTATTTTGTAATATCCAATTCTATTGTGCATATCTTTTCTGTATTTAATTGAATTTTTGTAAGAATGTTTAAGTGAAAATTTCCTCCTTTTTTTTTCTTTTTCTTTGTAAGTGTAGGATAAATGGAAGTGTGTATGTGTGTGCATATGTGTGTGCATGAGGGTATAATATATATAATTTTATGGCTATTAGTACCCCAGGTATCCAGTTCCATTCTCCATATGGAATCAGTGTTCCAGTGTTACCAATTTCCTATGTATCCTTCCAAAAAGGCAGTATGTATATATAACAATATATTTAAAAATACATGTTCTTTTTCCTTGTACTTTTATATAAAAGTTAATATATTTTATATATTGTTTTTTGTTTTGCTTTATTCATATGGAAATCATTCCGCAGGTGTACATAAAGAACTTCCTAACTTCCTCACTAGCCAGCGTAGTTTTGCACTGTATGAATATACCATAATTTATTTTTCAGTTGCGTATTGGTGGACATTTATTTTGCTTCCAGTCTTTTCCCAATAGAATAAAGAATGAATGTCTACATAGGTCTTGTCACATATATATTTGTAGAATAAATTCCTAAAAATGGAATTACTGAGTTCTTCAACTTTGTTATTGCCAATTGCGTTCCATAAAGGTTGTATTAGTCGATAAACATTTCTAACAACCAGCAGTGTGTAAAAATGGCATTGCGTCAGAGGTCCTCTAACTTCAGGGGTGGAGAGAATCAAGATCAGTATCAGCCCAAAGCTGATTACTGTGAGGAGGAGGTCAGACATACCTCCATTATCCAACCTTTTCACCAGTTCTGACACCAGCCATCCCTCCCACAGCACTTTCTACTTCTCTGCTAGGCTTCATATTCGTTGTGGTGGCCACACAGGATTCACAGACCATACTCACGATTGTGAGGTTTATTAGGGAAGTAACAGGTGGGAGTTCAGCATCATGATCAACTTGGAGGTAACAGGAACAACTCAGGATACAGTTCATAGATCAGGACAGCTTCTTGGTTGCCCAAAGGCAGGCTCCTCTTGCAGCCCACTGAGGAAAAGTTTCTCTAGGCCCCCTGAGGACAGGCTCTTCTCAGTCTTCTCAGAACAGGCTTCTCTCAAGGCTCCTCTTGGCCTGTCAGGACAGCTTTCTTGGCAGGCCTCTGCTGCCAGGCCCCTTTTGGGCCTGGCCTCTGCCCTGCTCAGGCAAGTGTCAACAAAGCTCTTTAGCTCCACCTGTAAGTGCCTGGAGTCACCCCACTCCTCTAGCAAGCATCCTGCCTGGAGGCACTCAGCTCTCTCACTGGGTCTGCATGCTCGCTGTAGCCGCCTTGATCCATGAGCCAGGAAACCCACCACGCACTGGTCTGGTTCTGCTGCAGCCATTTCTCTGCTGCTAGACTCTGCCATGCCTGCTACAGCCTCTCGTCCGTCTTGTGCCATCTCACACCATCTCCAGTATTGTAGCTCTCTTTGCTGGTTCTAGGGGGTTCTCAGCACAGGGATCCTGGGTCCAAAAGACATGCTTCACTCCTGGCTCTTCTTGATGGTAGTGAGGGTCCCCTTCAGCCTCTGGGATTGGCTCTCTTTAAGCCTACCAGGATGGCAAAACTGACCAATCCCCTACAAGGGTTCCATGTACCTTATTTGCTTAGTCCCACTCCCCTGCAAAGGTTCCATGTACCTTATTTGCATAGTCCCACTCACAAGAATTTCATATAACTAGTTTGCATTATTACCAGGCTGTCCACTCTCCTTGGTGGGCCACAAGCACCTTATTTGCGTATTCCCACCCAGTCATTTTGTGGGAGTTATCAGACCATGGCTAGAAGGACCACATAAACTAACTCTCTATACTGCACAGTGTATGAGAGTGTTTGCTTTCCCATGCCTTCATTAACACAAAGTGTTACCAACTTTTTTTAAATCTTTGCAGCTTTAATTTGCATTCTCTTACCATGAATGAGGTTGAGCGTTTTTTCATATATTTAAAGAACTGCTTTTATTTCATTTTCTGTGAACTGTGTTTACATTTAGGCTTCTTTTGAACCATACTGGGCAACAAGGCAATTATGAAATAAAAGTTTATTTATAGTGAAAGATGCTTGCATTTCAAGCACTGAGGCCAGATTGCAAAGTTAAATAAAATTTTAATAGATTTAGTCCGATTTTCACCCTGGCTTTCTGTTGTTGTTTTTTTTTAACCTTGTGTTATGTGTGTATTGAGGGTAGGAAGGTCCTCATGGTTCTAGCTGAAACATTCTTAATTTTTTATTTTGTAAGACATTGGTGGGCAGGGCGTGAGAGAACAAAGGATGGTGGGTCATTCAGTTGGACTGAGCAGTAGGTAGACCTGAGATAGAAGGTTATTTAGGAATTTGGTGGTTTATTAAAAGTAAAAAAGGATCCAGTAGAAAAATGTCTACTTAGCTATTTTCTCCGCATTAGCATAAAGAAAGAGGCAAGAAACAGTTTGTCATATTCTGGGAACTACAAGTTGTTTGATGTAAGTGGAGCATAGGATCTGAAGGGCTTGGTTATGAAGCGATTGTTGTTTTTGTGTGCCGTTGAGTCAATTTGAACACAAAGCGACCCTATAGGACAGCTTAGAACTGCCCTGTAGGGTTTCCTAGGCTGTAATTTTTATGAGAGCAGATTGCCAGGTCTCTTGTGGTGCCACTGGTGAATTCAAACTGCCAACCTTTCAGTTAGCAGCCGAGAGCTTAAGCATTACACCATCAGGTATCCTATGAATCGATAGGGATTGGACCAGATTGTAGCAGGTCTTGAATGCCAGGCCCGTGAGTTGGAGGTACATTTGGGGTGCAGTTTGATTATTTTAAAATATTAATTAAAATTGTGAAACACATCAGATATATTTAGAAATAATATACTGAAATTGCTACATTATTAAAATATAGTTTGTTGATTATTTATAAAACATAAACTCATGGGCCAGGGTATTAGAATTTACCAATTCTTGTAGCCTTTCTTTTGACTATGTGGCCTTGGATAAATCATTTACCTGTAATTGGGCAAAGTATTTTTTTTTTATTTTTTTATTTTATTGTACTTCAGGTGAAGGCTTACAGAACAAATAGTTTCTCATGAAACAGTAGTACACATGTTGTTC
>NW_004443965.1:17420457-17435994 GCF_000243295.1 Trichechus manatus latirostris
CTTTTGGTGAAGTCTTTTGAAGAGCATAGGTGTTTGATTTTTAGAAGATCCCAGTTATCTAGCTTATCTGTTGGGTTTTGTGCCTTGTAGGTTATGGTTTGTATCCTGTTAATGCCATGTATTAAGGCCTGTAGTGTTGGTCCTATTTTTTCTTGTATGAAGTTTATAGTTTTAGGCTTTATATTCAGCTCTTTGATCCATTTTGAAGTAGTTTTTGTATACGGTGTGAGGTGGGCAAAGTATTTTTTAACCCAGGGCTGTATTTATTGACAAAGAGCGAGGAATTGAACTTTAAACCTAAACTGGTTATTTTCTTGCCTTTATATGATGTAAACAGATACTAGAAGATACTTGAAAATTATTTATGGTCTTTTCTTAAGTTATTTATCATTTATAAAGGCAAATTGTCATCCTAGCACAAATTTCAACTTATTTGAGTCCAAATTAATAATGGTTTACTGGAGTTCAGGCAGAGAAATTACCTAAGAACTCATCTTTCTTAGACTTATATGTTGGTGTTACAGACCCAGCAGTTACGGGGGTCAAATCGCCATTTTCAAACAGTAAAGACGGTGTTTATTTGCATTTATTATCTTGGTCCCAAACACTTAGTATTTTAAAGAGATTTTACTATGATATAATTTTGGAACGGTCTGTCAGATGGAATGACTAAAAAGTAATTTAAGGTTTTACAACCTAAATTTTTTTTTCCATGGCAGAATAAAGTAATTTGTCTAACAAAGTTGATTCAATATATTAAATCAGTTTTTGTTAACCTAAAATATGTATGTTTTTAAAGTAATTTAAAATGCACATGTTCCCTTTCCAAATGTTAGGTACTGGAGTGTGGAGTTTGTGAAGATGTCTTTTCTTTGCAAGGAGACAAAGTTCCTCGTCTTCTGCTTTGTGGCCACACAGTCTGCCATGACTGCCTCACCCGTCTACCTCTTCATGGAAGAGCCATCCGTTGCCCCTTTGATCGACAAGTGACAGACCTAGGTAGGAAAATATACATGTGTGTATTTAAGATTTAAAAATGTTCATGTAATGCAAATGTCTTAGTTAACAGTTTTTTCCACTTGGTATTTAAAGTAATAAAATTACAAAGAGATTTCAGAAAGCCTGGGTTTCTATTAAGGTCAATAGTCTTATAAACTAGCCCAATCTTACTTACTAATTTTACTTCATCTTCTAAGATATTTATTTTCAATACTTGCGTAAAAATGGCATGGGGGCAGTGTCTGACCTCCTGTCACTTCACGAGGGGGCAGAGGGCAGGAAAGAGAATCAAGATCAACAGCCCAAGGCTGATTCCCATGAGGCGGAGGTCAGACCTGCCTCCTCTCTCTGCTATCTTTTCCAGTTCTGACACCAACCTTTCCTTCCACAGCACTCTTTACTTCTCTGCTGGGTTTGATAATTCATTGCAGTGGCCACACAGAAATCACAGACAATACTCAGATTATGGGGTTTATTAGGGAAGTAACAAGTTACAGTTCAGGCTCAGGAACACTCAGGATACAGTTCTTCCATCAGACAGCCTCTTTTTAGCTGTGCTTATGGGCACATCTCTCTCTGGCCCTAGGCCTCTGCCCTGTTCAGGCAAATGTTAAAAGCTCTTTTAGCCTCTGCCAATAAGGGCCCAGAGGCACCTCACTCCACCAGTAAGCTTTGGTCCAAAGGCACTCAGCTTTCTCGCTCCATGGGCCAGGAAGCCCACTTCATGGTCTCCTGCCGGTCTCTCCTGCCATCACTTCTTTGCCACCACACATCTCTCTCACCTTCTCCTGGGCCCAGGAGCTTCTTAGTGCAGAGATCCTGGGTCCAAAGGACACACTCTCTGCTCCTGGCTGTTCTTTCTTAGTGGCTTAGTGGTGGGGAATTCTCTGCTCTGGAATTGGCTCTATTTTAAGGGAAAACTGACCAGTTTCCTTGGCGGGCCACAGTTTCCTTATCTGCACAGCCCCGCCCAGTCACCTGGGTGAGAGTTAAAAGACCATGGCGAGAAAGGCCACAAAGGCAGTCCATCACACTGCAACTTGTATGTGAAGAACTTTAAGACACCTGAAAAAACATGTTACTTATTCAAAGAAATACGAATATTTATCACAGAGTAAATCATTTTCCTAAAGCCATTAATCCAGTAAAACAACGTTTTCTTTATAAATGAATAAGCCAATAATGAAAACACAGATAATTTGAGTCTCAGCATGTTTTTGTGTACTCACTTGAAAGGCAGAAATGTTTGTCGCTTTTGATACTTATCTCATATTTCCTGTTAAAATATGAGGTTAAAGGTATTGTGGATCTTTTTCACTTTCCAGCATACTTTTAAAACATCACTTCATATATTTCAAAATTAGTTATTACCTTGGAATATCAGATTTGGAAATAACAACGTGTTAACATTTGAACGATTATTTTACAAACAGTATATAAGTTCTGTAAGTTTCCTCTTTTTGATAAGGAATTTTTCTCCAAAATAGGTGTTTTTAAGATTGCCATTTTCTTCAGGTTTGTAGCACTATTGTTTTAAGACTGCTTTAATATGTTCATGCTGTATGTCAAGTGGAACACATTCAGAATAATTTATCTACCAAAAAAAGGAAATGAGTATCCAGATATTTAGACTGGAAAACTTTAAAGTGATAAGAAACCTTGTTTTAAAATGTTTTCTTGTAGAGAATAGCATTTCTTAAAGGTTTGGTGGTATTTGATGTAAATAAGTAGCGCACCCAGTTTGCCTAACTAATATGGGACAGTGATAGTATTATTATGGATAATATTAACTTATTATTAGCCAAGAAATAATGGGTGGAAGAAGATGTCTTTATTTTGAGATTCTTTTATTTGGACTTTTATTCTGTAAGATATGATGCAATTTTCCTTATATAAGACTACATTTATAGAAATGGTAACTTTTGCAATGAATGATAGACTTTTTTTTTTAGTGCTTTTTTGAAAGGGCATTGCACCTTCTATACATTAATATCACAATGTGGGTTGTTGCTACACTCAACTTTTAGTTAAAACTAGGAATTTATGACAGAGCATGGTTAGTCATATCCTATATTGAAATCAAACTTGACTGCTATTGAATTATTGACATTAGAACAAACAAACAAATCTGCCTTGGTTATAGATTGTAAGTAATATAGCTTGTAGGTTAGATTTTTATTGTGATTCTAGCCTGTGGAATATATGTTAGTGACCCTTAGTATAGTCAGATCATTCTTTTTTAATCTATCTTTAAATTGTATTATGGGAGTAATATATATGCATTGTGGGAAATTTGAAAATACAGAAAAGTATAAAGAAGGAAAAAATCATTTGTAATTCCTCTTCTAGAGAATAAAACCACTGTTAATGTGAGAGATCATAATCAGAATTCTCGTCTAGTCCAAGAAGAGTGTCAGTAGTTATTTGTGGTAGTTGCTAGTATTGTTCACCGATAATTCTGGTTCCCCTCTTCTGTCCACATGATAACATTACACTTTCTTGCCTTATAGTTAGATATAATTCCGTGATTTCCTTTTAAACAGTGAAATGTGAGCAAAAGTGAAGTGGTCACCACCTCGTCATTTAAGTTGAGGTTTATGGTTGTTTGCCATAAATCCTTCTCCCTGCTTCTGTGACTGGAGATGGTGCAGGTGGCTGGAGGCTCAGCGGTCTTTGTCCCTGAGAGAGTATAGTAGGAAACAGAGCCTCTCTTGCTTCTTTTCCAGCTCCCTGAGATGTTGCATGATCAAAAAATAAATCTTTGTTGGTATTTCAAGCCACTGAGATTATAGAGTTGTTCTGACAGTTATAGAAGTATTAAGTCATATACTAGGCAGTAGATAGATACTGCTAGGAGTTTATGTGTATGTTAATTATATAATGATTAGATATTTGGGAAATTATCAAGACCATAGTTTTAAATAAAGGACTCATTTAGTATACTTCTTAACCTTTATAAAAATAGAGTGGCTAGAACTCAGTTATAGAATATGTGCAAAAAATTAAAACTTAAGGAGAAAGCCTTTTTCAATGGCAAGGCTGAAGAGAAATACTGGTGGGCTTCAAGAGGATACTTGGGAAAGGAGGTCAAAGAAGCCAGAGAGGAGGATAGACATTTGGCCTAATTTGAGGTTTTTTTTGGAGAACCACAAGAAGAAATGGCTTCCTCTTTTAGAAAAGAGGAGCCAGGACAAAGGGGATCCCTGCAGCCAATGGCCTTTTCATCCTTTTATGTATTCATTTGACAAACATGTATTAGGTAGCAGCTATGTGTCAAATGGAACTTGTTGCTTCTGCTCACTATCTAACAGACAGATATTCCTTCTAACTACTGAAGGATCTTGCTTTTATTTATACGTTCTGGAAAGATATGTGCGTGTGTGTGTGTGTGCGCGCATGTGCGTGCATACATGTGTGCATGCAGTTGCGCATACACACACTTATCTGGACTTGTGTGGTGAGTTTTGGGGAAGAGAAGCATTGGTCCTTATTCAGAATTGCCTAGAGTTTTATCTACCTATTAAGGATTGTTGTCTTGCTTTGGTATGAGGCTCTGTATATTTGTGTGATAAGGAGTTGAATCATTTACTACTACAGATTAGAGAAAGGGTGGAGAAAATATTATCTTTAGCTGTTCTAATTCCACTTTACTTAGAAATAGAGTCTTTTAGGTTGAAGTGTATCTTTAGTACCATTGTTTTCAAATATGGGTCATAACTCACTTGATCATGAAATCAATTTAATTGGTAATGAACACCATTTTAAAAAAAGAAATAGAATAAAAAATATCAGAGCATTGCACACTGTAAGGGTAAATATGTTTTCAAAAATATGCTTTGTGAAATATTTGTTTCAGTTGTGTATATGTAAGGTGTCCTGGGTTGCAATATAAAAAGTATTTTTTACTGTAAGCTGCTGTAAAATATTTGGAAGTCCATATTTTAGTATAAATAGCAAAAGTCAGTGACAAAGTATGGTTTTTAAAATTAAATGATAGAAAAATATTATAAGTTTAAGTATTTTTCTACTTGGAATGGTGAGGGGTACTTTTTTTCCAAGAGAATATTAAAAAGACAACTGTTATGACATAAAATAAAAATGGAGAAAATTTGAATTTTTAAAGTTTAGACATTATTAGTGATTAAACTGTATCACTTAGTACTGTTGAAGCATGGGGTAAAATAATTGATACTCTGTTTTGTTAAACTTAGTTTTTTTTAATATTCTAGGAGATTCAGGTGTCTGGGGATTGAAGAAAAATTTTGCTTTGTTGGAACTTTTAGAAAGACTGCAGAATGGACATATTGGTCAGTATGGAGCTGCAGAAGAAGCCATTGGGATATCTGGAGAGGTATTGATTGAACTTGGTGAAATATTTATAAACTTGATTTTTTCTTTTAAAATATTTACCATTATAAGCACAGTATATAACTGCACTTAATACAGCAGGCATATTTCTAGAAACGTACCTTTTCATAACATTACATTACATTTCTGAAGGCAACAATATTCCCAAGAGAGCAAAAGTAAATCTAAAACTTAAATTCTCTGAAAATGCTATGCCAAATTATATTTTGTGTGTAATGTGTTCTCCTTGTGTCAGTTCTATCAAAGGATAAAGTGAAAGAATAAAAATATTATGGAAGAGTAGAAAGAATGTGGAAGCTACATTAGAGGATGTAAAAGAAAATTGGTCAACAGCAAAGCACAAGGAAAGAATTAACAGGACCTCCAACTTGAATAATATAACTCTCTCTGGAAGACTATGAAAGAGGCCGTTTATAGTAGAGACAAAAACACTTTAAAGGTAGTAGTAGCTGCTGAGGGAATTACTGCTATTAAATATCTTCAAGAAAGGGTTAAATTACATGTAACATGTATTTTCTTTATATGAAAAGGCAGATGTCTAGTAAATATTAGAAAGAAATCCATTCACATGGGTTAAAATACATTTCTGACACTTAACGTATTGTCTGCATAGCTCATGTAATAGAGAACATGGCTTTCTTAGATAGTTCTGGTTATAAGAATGATTTTAATAAATAGTTAATGATTTTGGTGATTAACTTTAAAACCATATGTTTAATATCAAAGAAAAGAAAGATTTGTTTCCACTTTTCCTTTATTAGATGATGATTTCTTTATTTTAAAAGTGAATCAGTGAGAATAGGGGTGGGCGTAAGGCAGATGACCGAAGACCAGACGAGTTGTGGAATGACATCAAGGACATCATCCATGAAGAAAGCAACAGGTCATAAAAAGACAGGAAAGGAAGAAAAGACCAAAATGGGTATCAGAAAAGACTCCGAAACTTGCTATTGTAACGCAGAGTAGCTAAAGCAGATGGAAGAAATGATGAAGTAAAAGAGCTGAACAGAAGATTTTAAAGGGCACCTCAAGAAGACAAACTAAAGTATTATAATGAAATATGCAAAGATCTGGGGTTCGCAAATCAAAATGAAAGAACAAGCCCAGCATTTCTCAGCCTGAAACACCTTAAGAAAAGATTCAAGCCTTGAGTTGCAATATTGAAGGCTTCTATGGGGAAAACGTTGAATGACACAAGAAACATCGAAAGAAGATGGAAGTAATACACCAAGTCACTGTACCAAAAAGAATTGGTCGACGTTCAGCCATTCCAGGAGGTTGCATGTGGTCAAGAACCGATGGTCCTGAAGAAATAAGTCCAAACTGCATTGAAGGCATTGGCGAAAGACAAGGCTTCAGGAATTGACAGAATACCAATTGAGATGTTTCAACAAATGGATGCAGTGCTGGAGGTGCTCACTTGTCTATGCCAAGAAATTTGGAAGAAAACTACCTGGCCAACCAACTGGAAGAGATCTATATTTGTGCCCATTCCATAGAAAGATGATCCAACAGAATTCAGAAATTATCGAACAATATCAATGTCAAGGAAAATTTTGCTGAAGATCTTTCAAAAATATTGAAGTTGTCAAAGATTTCATTTTACTTGGATCCACAATCAATACCCAGGGAAGCAGGAGTCAAGAAATCAAACAACACATTGCATCAGGCAAATATGCTGCAAAAGATCCCTTTAAATAAAGTGTTAAGAAGCAAAGATGTCATTTTGAGGACTAAGGTGCACCTGACCCAAGCCATGGTGTTTTCAGTTGCCTCATATGCATGTGAAAGCTGGAGAATGAATAAGGGAAGACTGAAGAAGAGTTGATGCCTTTGAATTATGATGTTGGCAAAGAATATTGAACAATACCATGGACTGCTAGAAGAACAAACAAGTCTGTCTTGGAAGAAGTACAGCCAGGGTGCTCTTTGGAAGCAAGAATGGCAAGCCTTCATCTCATGTGCTTTGGACATGTTATCAGGAGGGACCAGTCCCTGGAGAAGGACATCATACTTGGTATAATAGAGAGTTAGCAAAAAAGGAGGAAGACCCTCAGCGAGATGGATTGACACAGTGGCTGCAACAGTGGGTCAAGCATAACAACAATTGTAAGGATGGCGCAGGACCAGGCAGTGTTTTGTTCTGTTGTACATAGAGTTGCTATGAGTCGGAACTGACTTGACAACACCTAGAAATAACAGTGCAAAATGGGGAGCCCTGGTGGCACATGAATTAAGTGCTTGGCTGCTAACCAAAAGGTTGGCTGTTAGAACCCACCATCCACTCTACAGGAAGAAGATGTGGCAGTCTGCTTCTGTAAAGATTTACAACATTGGAAATCATATGGGGCAGTTCTACTCTCTCTTGTAGGATTGCTATGAGTTGGAATTGACTCGATGGCAATGTGTTTGGTTTGGTTTTGGTTTAAGGCAAAATGACAGCATAAGCATCTGAACATTCACATCCTCTCACAACAAAAACAGAAATAAGGTAAACAATGTGGTGGAACTAACAGACTCAGAACTCTGGAAACCAGTCAAAGAATTACTGTATCTAAGGGCAACATGGTAGGAAAGCATGTGGCTTTATTATATACACTCTACCCTCTCTCCTGCCTCTGCAGCAGTGGGGGCTGCGACAGACCTATTGCACCCTTCTGTGAACTGGGAACCATGCTCTCCTTTGGTACAGGAATGTGGGGAATAGACTTAACTTTTGCTGGTGAACTGTTGTGTGTTATTTTTTATATCTGTCTAGGGACTGCTGGAAGAGCTGAGGAGGTGCAGTCATTATGGAATAGCTAGCCTTTGTGCTACCGCAGGATTGGGGGAAGCAGCAAGTCAGCTACAGGCTGAACCTCTCTGATTCAGCTGGAAATAATTAGTGTAATGGTTGCAAACAATAGGCTTCCAAGGGCTGTAGGAGAAGGGCTGGTGTGAGAGTTTCTTGCAAAAGTTAGAACTTTAAAAACAGTATAATTAGGCAAAATGGTGGATTAGGAAGTTCTAAAGGTCCTTCCCTCCCCCAAATCATCTATTGCTTAGGAAAGAGCTCTTGGAACTAACTCTTTTGGGACTCTAGAAACAGATCAGACATTTAACTCAACCTGCAAAGTGTTTGATGAAGGGATAAGTTAATGATGTTTCCTAGGTGAATTGTGTACTGAGCAGCTGGCTGGTGCCAGAGCAGGCAGTGTGGACCTTATCCCCATTGTTTTGGGGATTGCACAGTTTGTGCAAATGACTTGGTCAGGGGACACCCTGAAAGGCCCAGGTGATTGTGGAGATTTTGGTTCTTTCTTGGCATCATGTTTCTGTCAGCAGATCCAAAGGGCCAGAGCATCCTCTAGTGGAATTAGTCATGCCACTGACTGAATGTAGAGATACGAGACTTGAAACACACTTTCCAAAAAGCTTGGAAAAGGCACTAAACAGTTGACTACAGCCTACATAAAGTAATAACAGCAGTCTCTGAGGAGTGGGAGAATCAGATACTGTCTGTATTCTGCTGTTTATTTTTCTCCTTCTTGAAAACACTAGGCGGACTTGGGCTCTGGATCAGAGTCCTTGATATCCACACATTTTGGAGGGCGCTTGTTTCAGCAGTAGTTAGAAGTTGCTAAGAAGATGGACTATTACAGCCATCATTGATTAGGGGGAAAATACACACACAATTGCAATCCTTGGGGAAGGAAAAAAATTTGTGTTCCAGAGTTACCATAGTAAATATTCAAATGCCAGTTTCAGCAAAAAATTACAAGGCATAAAAAGAAACAGAAAAGGATAACCCAGCTGAAAGAACAATATGAAGAGACAGAAATTAGCCCTATGGAAGCCCAGATAATGGGAAAAATGTTGTTGCTGTTGGTTGCTGTGAAGTTGTTTATGATTCATGGTGACTCCATGTGTTCAAAGTAGAACTGCTGCATAGGGTTTTCAACGCTGTGACCTTTCAGAAACAGATAACTGGGCCTGTCGTCCAAGGTGCTTATGGATGGGTTTGAACTAGCAACCTTTCAGCTAGTAGTCGAGTGCTTAACCATTTGTACCACCTAGAGACCTATGGGCAAAATAGAGGACTTTAAAAAAGCAATAGTCTCAAAAACTGAAGGAAAACATGGACAGTGAACTAAAGGAAATCAAGAAACAAAATGAGAATTTTAGTAAGGAAATACTTAATTTCAAAAAGAACCAAACAAATGTTGGAACTGAAGAACATAATAATGAGAATAAATTTATGAGAGGGATCAAACAATACATTGAGCTAGCAAAAGAAAGAATAAATGAACTAGAGGACAAGGCAATTTAAATTATTAAGTTTCAGTAAACAGGAGAAAAGAATAAAGAGAAATGAGCAAAGCCAAGTGAAATTCTGGGAAACCATCAACTGAACCAACGTACGTATCATGGGAAACCCAAAAGGTGAAGAAAGAAAGTGACAGAAAGAATATTCATAGAAATAATGGCAGAAAACTTTCCAGATTTGTTGAAGGACTTGAATCTGCAAATCGAGGAAGCTCAACGAACTCCACGTAGAATAAACTCAAAAAGGCCCACACCAAGACACATTATAATCAAAACTCTTGGAAACCAAGGATAGAGAATCCTGAAAAACGAGAGAAGCAAAATGTCACGTATATGGCATCTTCAAGATTAAATGCTGATCTTGCCCCAGAAACTTCGGAGGCCAGAAGCAGTGGAATCAGAAAAAAGAACTGTCAACCAAGAATTATTTATCTAGCAAAACTGTCCTTCAAAACAAGGGTGAAATTAAGTTATTCCCAGATAAACAAAAGCTGAGGGAATTTGTTATAACCATACCTGCCTTGCAAGAAATGTTAAAGGGAGTTCTTCAGATAGAAAGGAAAGGCTACTAGGCAGCTACTTGAATTCGCACATAGGGAAAAATAGATCTCCAATAAAGATAATGTCATGGGCCAGTTTTATTGTATTTTCAGTTAGTAACTTTAGTTATTATGTTCTACAAGCTTTATAATGTTGAATGCATACGAGATAGTATAAATTTATGTTAATGGGCACATGAGGTATAAAGAAGTAATGGGTAATAACAACAGAGATGGGGGGGGTAGCGATACAGGAATAGTTTTTGACTTACTTAAGTTAACTTTGTATGAAGTTAAACTGGGTTGTTAAAAATCTAAGATGTTAAATGTAACCTTCATGGTAACTACAAAGAAAATATCTAAAAAATATACACAAAAAGTAAAAAGAAGGAAATCAAAAGGGTTCAATACCAAAAAAACCATCTAAACACAAATGATGACAGTATTGGAGGGAAATGAAGGACAAAGAAAGCCTAAGACACACAAAAAACAATTAGCAAAGAGATAGAAGTAAGTCCTTCCTTATCAGTAATTACCTTAAACGTAAATGATTAAACACTCTAAGCAAAACGCAGAGAGTGGCAGAATGGATTTAAAAAAAAAACATAGCTCATTCATATGCTGCCTGCAAGAGGCACATCTTAGGTGCAAAGACACGAACAGGCTGAAAGGAAAGGATGGTAATGAATAAGCCATGCAAATAGTAAACAGAAGTGAGCTAATATGGTCATACTGATATCAGACAAAATAGAGTTTGAGTCAAAATTTGTTGTAAGAGACAAAGAAGAATCTTGTATAATGATAAAAGCGTCAGTTCATCAAAAAGATACAATAATTATGAAAATACATATACACCTAACAACAGAACAAGATGCTTTGGAGGCACAGTGGTTAAGTGCTTGGCTGCTCACTGAAAGGTCAGCAGTTTGAACTCACCAGCCACTCCACAGGAGACAGATGTGGCCGTCTGCTTCTGTAAAGACTACAGCTTTGGAAACTCTATGGGGCAGTTCTTCTCTGTCCTATAGGGTCACTATGAGTTGGAATTGACTTGACGGCAGTGGATTTTTTTGTTTTTTGGTTTAACATCAGAACCCCAAAATACATGAAGTAAACACTGACAGAATTAAAGGGAGTAATAGACAGTTCTACAATAATAGTTGCAGACTTCAGTATACCAGTTTCAATATTGGACAGACCATTTACAAAGAATGTTATTAAGGAAATAGAGGACTTGAACAACACTGTAAACTAACTACACCTTATAGACATATGTAGAGCACTCCAACCAACAACAGAACAATACACATTCTCCAGTGCACATCAGTCATTCTCTGGGATAGACCATATGCTAGATAACAGAACAAGTCTCAATAAAATTAAAGCAGTTGAAATCATACAAAGTATCTTTCTCAACAAGGGAATGAAACTAGAAATAAATAGCAGAAAGGTAACTGGAAAATACATAAATATGTGGAAAAGAAAACCAAATGCTATTAAATAACCAATGAGTCAAGGAAGAAATGAACAGAAAAATCAGAAAATATTTAGTTAAATGAAAATAAAAGCACAGCATACTAAAACCTGTGTGTTGCAGTCAAGGCATTGCTCAAAAGAAAATTTATAACAGTAAATGCCTACTGTCTTAGTCATCTAGTGCTGCTATAACAGAAATACCATAAGTGGATGGCTTTAACAAACAGAAATTTATTCTCTCACAGTCTGGTAGTTTACAAGTCCAAATTCAGGATGTCAGCTCCAGGGAAAGGCTTTCTCTTTTGGCTCTGGAGGAAGGTCCTTGTTATCAATCTTCCCCTGGTCTAGGAGCTTCTCCACACAGGAACCACAGGTCCTTGTGATGCATCAGTCTTACCTTGGTCTGTAAGCATCTCAGCACAGGAACCTCAGGTCCAAAGGACGTGCTCTGCTCTGGCACTGGTTTCTTGGTGCTGTGAGGTCCCCTGTCTCTGTGCTCGCTTCTTTCTTTTGTATCTCAAAAGAGATTGGCTTAAGACACTATTTCATCTTGTTGATCTCATCAATATAACTACCACTAATCCATCTCATTACATCATAGTTGTAGGATTTACAACACATAGGGAAATCACATCAGAAGACAGAATAGTAGAAAATCATGCAATACTGGGAATCATGACCTAGCCAAGTTGACAGACACTTTTTGGGGACACAATTCAATCTATGACATCTACATTAAAAAAGAAGAAAAATCTCAAATCAATAGCCCAAGTCTACAACTGAGGACCTAAAAAAAGAAGACGAAACAGCCTAAAGCTACGAGAAGAAAGAAATAACAAAGATCAGAGCAGAAATAAGTGAAATAGAGAATTAAAAAACAATAGAGAATGAACAAAACCAGAAGTTGGTTCTTTGAAAAGATAAATAAAATCGACAAACCTTTAGCTAGGCTGACAAAGAGAAAGGGAAGATGCAAATAACTAAAATAAATGAAAGTGGAGACAATAAAGCTAACCCAAACTTAGGTGAAATGGACGTCACAGTACCACAAACTGACAGGTTGGGGGTAGAAACACATAATCTGTCTAAATTGACTCGAGAAGAAATAAAAAATCTCAATAGATCCATAAAAAGAGAAGAGATTGAATCAGTTATCAAAGACTCCCCACCCCCCCACCAAAAAAAAAAAAAAAAAAAAACTGAGACCAGATGGTTTCACTGAGGAATTCTACAAGATATGTAAAAAAGAATTGACACCAATCCTTTGCAAACTCTTCCAAAAAATAGAAGAGGAGGGAATATTTCCTAACTCATTCTATGAGGCTAGTATTATTCTGATATCAAAGCCAAACAAATACATCAGAAGAAAACAAAACTACAGACCAATATCTCTTGTGAATATAAGTGCAAAATTCCTCAACAAAATATTAGCAATCCAAATCCAACATCATATTAAAAGAATTATACACCATAACCAAATTGGATTTATTCCAGGAATGCATGGGTGGTTCAATATTAGAAAATCAATCAATGTAATATATCACATTATTAGAGCAAAGGAAAGGAACCACGTCATTATCTCAGTCTATGCAGAAAAGGCATTTGATAAAATCCAGCATCCTTTGATGGTAAAAACACTTAACAAGCTAGAAGTAGAAGGGAAATTCCTCAGTATGATTAAGGGCATGTCATAGATTGAATTGTGTCCCCCCAGAATATCTGTCAACTTGGCTAGGCCATGATTCCCAGTGTTGTGTGATTTTCCACCATTTGGTCATCTGATGTGATTTTCCTATGTGTTGTAAATCCTACCTCTATGATGTTTACGAGGTGGGTTTAGCAGCAGTCCTCCAGAGCCCACAGACAAAGAAAGCCTTCCCCTGGAGCTGATGCCCTGAATTTCGACTTGTAGCCTACTAGACCATGAGAGAATAAATTTCTCTTTGTTAAAGCCATCCACTTGTGGTATTTCTGTTATAGCAGCACTAGATAACTAAAGGAGGACACTTACGAAAAACACAGTGTCAGTATCATACTCAGTGGAGAAAGGTTGAGAGCTTTCCCCTTAAGTTTGGGAAGAAGTCAAGGATGCCCACTCTCACCACTGCTAGTCAATACTGTACTGAAAGTCCAAGCCAGAGCAATAAGCCAAGAAAAAGAAGTAAAAGGTGTCCAAATTGAAAGGAAGATGTAAAACTATCCCTTTTTGTAGATGACATGATCCCAAAGAACTCACAAGGAAGCTTCTAGAGTTAATAGAGGAATCACAAGGAAGCTTCTAGAGTTAATAGAGGAATTCAGCAAAGTTTCAGGGTACAAGGTCAACACGCAAAAATCAGTTGAGTTCCTGTACATCAGCAACAAGCAATTTGAAAAGGAAATTAAGAAAACAATTCCATTTATAATAGCATCTACAAGATTAAATAGCCAGCAATAAATTTAACCAGGAATGTGAAAGACTTATACAATGAATATTGTAAAACATCGTTGGAAGAGATTAAAGAACACCTAAATAAATGGAATGACGTTCAGTGTTCATGGACTGGAAGACTTAACATTGTTAATTTGTCAGTACTACCCCAGCAATCTATAGATCCAGTACAGTTCTGATAAAAATTTGAATAGCTTTCTTTGCATAAGTGGAAAAAGTAGTCCTCAGATTTGAAAGAGATCCATATTTGTGCCCATTCCAAAGAAAGGTGATTCAGTGCAATATGGAAAGTATCGAACAATATCATTAATATCACACACAAGTAAAATTTTGCTGAAGATCATTCAAAAGCGGCTGCACATTGACAGAGAACTGCCAGAAATTCAAGCCAGATTCAGAAGACGATGTGGAAGGAGGGCTATCATTGCTCAAGTCAGATGGATCTTGGCTAAAATCAGAGAATACTAGAAAGATGTTTACCTGTGTTTTATTGACTGTGCAAAGGCGTTCGACAAATTATGGATAACATTGGGAAGAATGGGAATTTCAGAACACTTAATTGTGCTCGTGAGCAACCTGTACATAGACCAAGAGGCAGTTGTTCGAACAGAACAGTGGGATACTGTGTGGTTCAAAATGAGGAAAAGTGTGTGTCAGGGTTGTATCCTTTCGCCATATTTATTCAATCTATATGCTAAGCAAATTATCCAAGAAGGTGGACTATATGAAGAAGAACACAGCATTAATATTGGAGGAAAACTCATTAACAACCCTCAATATGCAGATGACACAGGCTTGCTTAATGAAAGAGAAGATGACTTGAAGCACTTACTGATGAAGATCAAAGACTATAGCCTTCAGCATGTATTACACCTCAACATAAAGAAAACAGAGATCCTCACAACTGGACCAATAAGCAACATCATGATAAATGGAGAAAAGATTGAAATTCTCAAGGATTTTATTTTACTTGGATCCACAACACCCATGGAAGCAGCAGTCAAGATATCAAATGATGTATTGCATTGGGCAAATCTGCTGCAAAAGACCTCTTTAAATAAAGTGTTAAAAAGCGAAGATGTCACTTTGAGGATGAAAGTGCACCATGGTGTTTTCCATCGGTTAATATGCATGTGAAAGCTGGACAGTGAATGAGGAAGACTGAAGAAGAATTGATGCCTTTGAATTATGGTGTTGGTGAAGAATATTGAATGTATCACAGACTGCCAGAGAATGAATAAATTGGTCTTGGAAGAAGTACAGCCAGAGTGCTCCTTGGAAGTGAGAATGGTGAGCCTTCGTTTCATGTACTTTGGACCTGTTATCAGGAGGGATCAGTCCCTGGAGAAGGACATCATGCTTGGTAAAATAGAGGGTCAGCGAAAGAGGAAGACCCTCAACAAGATGGATTGACATAGT
>NW_004443965.1:17436094-17554448 GCF_000243295.1 Trichechus manatus latirostris
AGTCCCTGGAGAAGGACATCATGCTTGGTAAAATAGAGGGTCAGCGAAAGAGGAAGACCCTCAACAAGATGGATTGACATAGTGGCTGCAACAGTGGGCTCAAACATAGCAACGATTGTGAAGATGGCGTAGAACTGGGCAGTGTTTCATTCTGTTGTACATAGAATTGCTGTGAGTCGGAACCGACTTGATGGCACCTAACAACAACAACAAATTTATATGGAAATGCAAGGGGCCCCAAATAGTCAAAGCTGTCTTGAAAAAGGATAAAGCAGGAGAACTCACACTTCCTGATTTCAAACATACGATAAAGCTACAGTAATGAAAACAGTCTGGTAATGGTACAATAATAGACACATAGACTGTTGGAATATAATTGAAGAGTCCAGAAATAAACTCACACATATACAGTGAGTTGATTTTGACAAAGATGCTAAGCTCATGTAATTGGGAAAAAAAATCATCCCTTTAACAAATGGTGCTAGAACAACTGGATCTCCACATGCGTAAGAATGAAGCTGGGCTTATACCTCATAGTGTATATGCAAATTAACTCAAAATGGATCTAAACGGGAGACCTAAAACCATAAAACTCTTAGACAGAAACATAGGGGTGTTACTTCAGTACCTACACAGTTTGTGCTCATTTTTTATTTAATGTGATGTCGAATGATACCATTGTTATATTTTTAAAAATTTTATATCTGGAAAAATTTATACCTACGCTCTCCCTTCCAATTATTGACTTTTAATATTCAGGAAAAGTTTTCAAAGTATTCTTGATTATCTGACGTGATTTTTTAACCACCTGAAATGCTATTTGATAATTCATGAAAATTAGAAATAATGTTTAGAAGCTTATATATACTATAGTTTTATTATTATTTTTGTTGGTTTGTTTGCTTAAATTAGTGGTTTTCAATGACGATTGTGCAATAGACTTACACATGGAGCTTTAGAAAAAATATATATGCCCAGGCTTCACCTACAATCTATTGTAATAAGAATTTCTTGGGTTGGAGTCTGGACATTTGTGTTTTTAAAAGCTTTACAGCTAATTCTGATGCACACACCCCCACTCCCCCACCCCCGTTATCTAAATTGCATTTGTGCTTCTTTCATTCCTGTACATCATCATGTCAAGTAATGAATAAGTAATGAATGAATATTTTAAAGCAGTGGGTACATATTTAATATCAGAGTTTTTTAGTCTTAAATAAAGGCTTCTAACCTCTCTGTGGTTTCGTTCCTCATGTATAAAGTGAGAGAATTTGGTGAATGATATCGTTGCCCTGACTCTGATTCTATGAAAATAGTTTTAACTTTGGTCTCAAATTCATAGCATATATTGATAATCAGTCTTGGAAATAAACACTTTCTCAGATGTGTAATGAATGACCTTTGTACTTAGTTACCATTATATTTTTATGTATTAAGGCTGGTCAGTAAAAGATAAAAGTTTATAGACTTTTCTATTTTAGAATATGACATGTTATAATGGTTAGTGTTCAGTTTTAAGACATTAATCTTCTGTTTGTCAGAGCATCATTCGTTGTGATGAAGATGAAGCTCATGTTGCATCTGTATACTGCACTGTATGTGCAACTCACTTGTGCTCAGAGTGTTCCCAAGTTACTCACTCTACAAAGACGTTAGCAAAGCACAAGCGTGTGCCTCTGGCTGATAAGCCTCATGAGAAAACCATGTGCTCTCAGCACCAGGTGCATGCCATTGAGTTTGTTTGCTTGGAAGAAGGTTGTCAAGCTAGCCCACTTATGTGCTGTGTCTGCAAAGAATATGGAAAACACCAAGGTCACAAGGTATGATTTTAATTAAATTAAATGACTAGCTATTTTACCTACCTACTGTTTGTTTTCACTGCCCTCATTCTTTATGCTACAAGTACGGATTGAAGAAGAGCTAAATGGTGAACAATTTGGAATTGGTAGCATGAAACAAAATGAAAGATTTAATTTCTGAATGTCAGGACAAAAATTTCAGAGAGGCCTATGATTTTTTACTGAAACACAGCTGTCTAGCAGGAAACAAGCATTTTCTTTGTGTGCATGTTTAAATAATGTACTGTATTGTTTTGACTATCTTGATGTCTGTTGATGAACTGTTACTTATGCAACTTTAGAATAGTCTCTTGGTTTCTTTTCTAGTGATAAGTGGATTTCCAAATTTTAAATTATTTCTTTATAGGATAAATTATTTTCTTATGAAAGGTTCAAGGGGAATTAGTATTTTTTACCTTCTTATGGTATATTTTTTCTAAATGCAGTATAAAAGCCACTTCCGGCTGATGCCTTTTTTAAAATAGGTATTTAAATAGTTTTTTAAAATATCATTAGTCAATACTATCAGTTCTTTTCTATAATTATATTGCATTTTATAGCATTCAGTATTGGAACCAGAAGCAAATCAGATCCGAGCATCAATTTTAGATATGGCTCACTGCATACGGACCTTTACTGAGGAAATCTCAGATTATTCAAGAAAATTAGTTGGAATTGTTCAGCACATTGAAGGAGGAGAGCAAATAGTGGAAGATGGAATTGGAATGGCCCACACGGAACATGTATGAATTTTTTTCTTCCTTCTTTACCGTCTTATTTCTTTTCTTTCTTATCCTTTCTTCTTCCAAGAAGTATTTATTAAGCAATTACAATGTGTCAGTACTGCGTTAGTCACTGGAAAGAAGTTTATAAAAAAAATCTCTGGCTTCATGGAATTTACATTCCATCATGGAAGAGAGGCAGTTTAAAGTATAGTAACTGTTTATTTTGTGGGGAAGAAGTATAGAATGTCTTGGCAACGTGTAAGAGGGGCAACAATTTAGGTAGGTCAAGGCAGTCTTCCTAGAAGAAGTGATGTCTAAACTAAGATTTTTTTTTTAATTGTTGTAAATATATGTGTGTGTGTGTGTGTGTGTGTGTGTGTGTGTATATACGTATATGCAACCAGACATTTGCCTTTTAAACATTCGACACGTGCAATTTAGTTACATTAATTGTGTTTATCACATTATAAAACAATCACCATTATCACTCTTAACAGATGCTCAGTGTTTCCTAAGAAGTGAGTCCCTTTTCCCACCCTCACTCACTCTTACCCCTGGCAACCACTGATAACCTTAGGTAGGTCTACTGTGTAACACATGGGGTTGCCATGAGTCAGAGTTGACTTGATGGCAGTAACTTAATTTCATTCAGCATGATGTTTTCAAGGTTCATCTATGTTATAGCATACATCAGGACTTCATTTTCTCTTTATGACTGAGTAATATTTCATTGTATGTATGTACCACATTCTGTTTATCCATTCATCTGTTGATCAATATTTAGGTTGTTTCCATCTTTTGGCTGTTGTGAGTAGTGCTGCAATGAACATTGGCGTACATGTATCTGTGTTCCTGCTTTCAGTTGTTTGGGTATATACCTAGAAGTAGAATTGCTGGATTGTATGGTAATTCTGAGTTTAACTATGAGGAATTGCTAGAGTGTTTTCCACGGCAGCTGTACCATTTTGCAGTCCCACCAGCAGTGGATGAGGGTTCCTATTTTCTCACATTCTCACCAACACCTATTGTTTTCCATTTTTTTAATCATGGCATTCTTAGTAGGTATGATGTGATTTTCATCGTGGTTTTGATTTGCATTTCCCTAGTGACTAATGACTAATGAGAACCCCTGGTGGCGTCGTGACATTTGGCTGCTAACCGAAAGGTCATTGGTTCAAACCTACCAGCTGCTCCATGGGAGAAAGATGTGGCAGTCTGCTTTTGTAAAGATTACAGCTTTGGAAACCCTATGGGACAGTTCTACTCTGTCCTATCGGGTCGCTATGAGTCGGAATTGACTCAGTGGCAGTGCATTTTTTAATGACTAATGGGAGTCCCGGGGGTGGTGCAAATGGTTAACATGCTGTGCTGCTAACCCAAAGATTAGAGGTTAGAGACCATCAAGAGACACCTCAGAAGAATGGCCTGGCTATCTACTTCTGAAAAATTAGACCCTGAAAACCCTATGGAGCACAGTTCTACTCTGACACACACAGGGTTGCCATGAGTTGGAATCAACTCAATGGCAGCTGGTTGGTTAATGATAATGATGTTGATCATCTTTTTATGTGCTTATTGGCCATAAACTGAAATTTGAAGCTGTTAAATCAGGGAGAAGAGTGAGGTGGGGAGTACGTCATCCCAGAGAGGGAAGGATATGTTGAAATCTGTGGAAGTGAGAATTGGACATATTGTAATAAAGAAATTCACTATGGTTGAAACCTTGACTATTGGGTGGGCATAGCAAGAGAAGAAGTTGGAGAGTTAAGGCCAAATGATGTAGGATTTTGTTTATGTTAAAGAGGTTGAACCTTATCTTAAGGGCAGTGAGGAGCCATTGAAGAATTGACAAAGGAATAACATAATCAGATTTGCATTAAGGGAGGTTAGTCTTTAATGTAGAAAATGAATTGGATGAGCAAAAACATTGGAAGCAGGGAGGCCTTTTAGGAGGTTTCTGAAGTTAATCTGGTTAAAAGATGTTTATGGTCTATAAATACTAGGGTACTGAGAATGGGGAGAAGTGGATGGATTTGAGGTTTTAAAGAAGTAGAAGAGGTAGATCTTAGTGCTTGATTTAAAATTTAGATTGGATAGGTAACTGGAGGGTCAAGCATGATGCCCAAGTTTCTACCTTGTCCAACTGGGTGGATGGTGGTATCATGCACTAATAGGGGAAGAGGAGGAGTTTTGGAAGGGGATAATGGGAGTAAGATGGTAAGTTTAATTTGGAAGTTTAAATTTATTATTCCTGTGGAATAATCAAGTATATTGCAGAATGAGTGGGATTTGAGAAGTGAATGTATCTAATTTTTAAGAAGCTTGGCTGTGAGGGGAGGAAGGAACTAGGGTGGTAACTATAGTTGCTTTTTAAAATTAAATTATAGAGAAGAAAGAAATCTCTTCAGATGGGAATATAAAATACAGAAACAGCCAAAATATATTTTCTCTGATAACTAAAACCTTTAAAGCTAAGTCACTGAGGAATAATACTGGACTTCTCTGTCTAATATTTAAATTTAAATTAGTTAAAAATTAAAATACAAAATTTAGTTACTCAGTCTTACTATCCATGTTTTACATGCTCAATAGGCACATGTGGTTAGTAGACAGCATAGATACAGAGTATGTCCTCTTCACAAAAATTTATGCTGGGCATTGTTGTGCTAGAGTGTAAATATCTCGTTCATTCCCTCAGTAAATATTCATTGAACATACACCAGGTGTTTCACAGTGTTCCAGGGGCTGGGGAGACACCATTGTACAAGCTAGACAAAACTCCTTGCCTTTGAGGAGTTTACATTCGAATGTGCGGAGAGACAGAATAAGTAAAACACCGTGGCAGAAATATCTTAAATGCTTTGGAGGAAAATAAACAAGGGAAAGGTAATGCTTCCCACATAAAATTCAGAGAGAAGAGCAAGCACAAAGTCCCTGAAGTTGGAGTGTGGCTGGTGTGTTCAAGAAACTGTAGGGAGGCTAAGTGTCAGTAGAGCAGAGTGACTGAGAGGAAGGATAGCAGAGTTGAGGTCAGAAAGGGCCTTATAGTTATGTAACACTTCTCTGCATAGAATGTTCTTCCTCCAGATATTCACATGGTTCCCTCTTTTACCTCCTTCGGGTCTTTGCCCAAATGTCCCCTTCTCAGGGAGTCTGTCCTTGAAAACCCCAGATAAAGGACTTTCACATTTACATTGAGTAGAATGGGAAACCATTGGAGACTTTTGAGCAAAAGAATAACATTATCTTTCTGACTTAACATTTAAAAAGGATCATTCTGGCTACAGTGTGGAGAATACACTATAAGGGGAAGGAATAGATGGAGCAAGACCAGTTAGAAGACAACTATAATTATCAAGTGAAAGATGGTGATATCTTTAATCAGGTTGGTAGAAGTGGAGGTGGTGGGGCATGATCAGAGTCTGGATATATTTTGAAGTCAACAGAATTTGCTGAGGGACTAGATATGGGATATGAAAGAGAGATGTTAAGGATGACTCCAACATTTTTGGCCTGAACAACCAGGAGGATGTAGTTGTCATTTACTGAGATGGAGGAAACTGAGTTTGGGGTTGGGGAGACTAGAGATTAGGTATTCCATTTTGCTTGAGATGTCAGTTAAGCAGTTGGATATACAAAGTCTGGCATTGAGAGGAAAGGCCTAGTGTGGAGATATAAATTTTGGAATTTATGAGGATATAGATAGTATTTAAATATTCAGTATTTCATATGTAAAATCTTCCTTGAGTTTATAATTGTTTAAAACTTATTTTTATTTCTTTAGGTTCCAGGTACTGCGGAGAATGCCCGGTCATGTGTCCGAGCTTATTTTTCTGATCTACATGAAACTCTTTGTCGTCAAGAAGAAATGGCTTTAAGTGTTGTTGATGCCCATGTTCGAGAAAAACTTATTTGGCTCAGGCAGCAGCAAGAAGATATGACTATTTTGTTGTCCCAGGTTTCAACAGCCTGTCTCCATTGTGAAAAGACTTTGCAGCAGGTAGATAGTTTAAACATAATTTAAACATGATTAAGGAAAGAGGATTTGTAAGATTATTTAACTAGAGGAGGTACACACTAGTCTATCTTATTAATTTAATAAATATTTAGTGTCTACCGCGTGCGTTAGCTTTGTGCTTAGGACTTGGTCTCTGACCTCGAATTGCTCCACCAACCATATCAGTGTCCTCTCCTTCATATGCTTTCCCAACCATAAAACCAAGTGTTCCAGAAGCCCTCTAACTTCTTGTCATTCTTCAGTCATGCCAAGCCTTTTACTATTCTTTGCCAAGAATGTAGTATTCTTTTTGCTTGCAGTGCTATATCTCTCTTCTGATGGTAGAAGTCCTCCTTTTTGCTTAAAGTCCGGCTCAAATGTTTGCTCTTCTTTGAAGCTCTCTCTTCCTTGCTTTTTTGGGTGTCTCTTTACATGCAAAAGAAACACCGAGCTCTACTCTAATTCGATGGTTCTTAACTTTCATGTCACAGGTATGGTTCAGGTATCATAAGCAATTTGTTACCTAGATTATAGATATTTACTTTAAAAAAAAATCATTGTGATAAAATATATATACCAAAAAATTGCTATTTTAACCATTTTTAAATGTACAATTCAGTGACATGAATTACTTTCCCCATTTGTGCTACCGTTACCACCGTCTATTTCCAAAACTTTTTCCTCACCTCAAACAGAAGCTCAGTACCTCATCCCCACTTCCCCTTAGCCCCTGGTAACCAGTAATAAACTTTTGTCTCTATGCATTTGCCTATTCTAGGTATTTCGTATAAATGGGATCATAAATATTTGTCCTTTTGTGTCCGACTTATTTCACTCAGCATCATTTTTTCAAAGCTCATCCATGTTGTAGCATGTATTAGAACTGTATTCCTTTTTATGACAGAATAATATTCCATTATGTATAGATATCACATTCTGTTGATGGACATTTGGGTTGTTTCTATCTTTTGGCTATTGTGAGTAATGCTGCAATGAACATCGGTATACATGTATCTGTCTGAGCCCCTGCTCTAAGTATTTTGGGTATGTTGTATATACCTAGGAGTGGAATTGTTGGGTCATATGTCATTCTATGTTTGACTTTTGGAGAAATCACCAAACTGTTTTTACAGTGGCTGCACCATTTTTACATTCCTACCAGCAATGCACAAGGGTTCCAGTTTCTCTACATCCTTGCTAGCGCTTGTTAGTTCCATTGCCCCCCACCCCCCGGAATAGCCATTCCTGTGGGTGTTAAGTGGTATGTCATTGTAGTGTATGATTTGCATTTCTTTAATGACTAATGTTATTGAACATCTTTTCATATGCTTGTTGGCCATCTGTACATCTTCTTTGGTGACATGTCTGTTCAAGTCCTTTGCCTGTACTTTAACTGGATTGGTTATCTTTTAGTTATTGAGTTGTAGGAGTTCTTTATATATTCAGGATACTAAACCCTTATCAGATATATGGTTCCCAAATAGTTTCTCCCATTCTATAGGTTGTCTTTTCACTTTATTAATAAAGTCCTTTGATGCACAAAAGTCTTTAATTTTGATTAAGTCCAATTTACCTATTTTGTCTTTTGTTGTTTGTGCTTTTAATGTCATATCTAAGAAACCATCGTCAAAAACAAGGTCTTGAAGTTTTACGCTTATGTTTTCTTCTAAGAGTTTTGTGGTTTTAGTTCTTATATTTAGGTGCAGATGAGTTACTTTTTAAATAAATTAGATTGAAGATTATTCTAACAAAAATTTTAGTTTTACTTATATTTATGGTCTGCTTTCATAAGTAAGGGATATAAGATAATTACTGCCCTAGGAATTTCAGATAAGCTGCAGTCTATCTTACCTTTACTGATATACTGCTAATTATAACTGTGTTGATTTTAAGTCATTGTACAGCTAACCCTTTTGCCATTGTAGAGCTTTATCTCTTATTGAATATTTAATTAGACTTATGTGAGTATGGCCAGCCACATCAGTTTTGAATTGTCCTATAGTCCTTATCACATTGCATTATAACAGTTGGTGTGTATGCCATTTCTTGAGTTGTCTTCAGTTCGAATCCTACTCTTCTATTCTCTGCTTTACGATGCTGGGGCTGGAACTCTACAGACTATGTATCTGCTTTACCATTTGATTCCATGTTAGCCTCTGCCAGTAGACGGCACTAAAGGGAGGCTGGAAGTTGGAAGGAGGCTTCCTATTTGCTTCCTGTGGGCTTCCTTTTGCTTGGGGTTTCTGTGAGTGTCACTCCTCACCTGAGGAGAGGTCTTTAGGAGGTCTGAGTTTCATCTCCATGGGGCCCCTCCTGTAAGTTTCTAAGTTTTAATAATTCTCATCTCTTCTCTTTATTTCCTCAGCCCTGAGGTGGTAGCTGTTTCCTACAGTTGCTACCACCATGGTGCTTCAGAGTTCTCTTTAGCCTTTCAGTTATCTAGTTAATGATTATACCTGGTTAACAGTATTTTATATTACATTCTTTCTGTTCAAATATATGGTGTGGTTTTTGTCTTCTAATTTGATCCTGAATGATACACATATTTGTCCTTCTAGTTGGTGACAGGATAATTCTTGTTCCTCCTTTGTATCTCTAGATTCTTTGTATTTAGATTGAAAGAGCTTAATAAATACTTGTTCAACTCATTGGTAATCAGGGTACAGAGCAAAATTAGAACTAAATCATGTCCTAAGTCATTTGTACTTGAATACTTAAAAGTATTTTTATATTTATTTTATGAAAAAATATGTTCATATTTACTGTAATATTTAAAAATATTTTGGAGTTTCTGAAGCATTGTGTTGAAGTGACTAGTAGTTGTTAATGTTAATGATGTTGATTATGTCAGTATGTTTCTGCAAATGAAATCAGGATACTGGCTTCATACTCTTTAAGGACCTATTAGTTCTATTTTTATGGCTACAGAACCTTAACCCCAACCAGTGTTCTTAAAAGTTCGTGCCACAGAGAACAGAAAAATTGATGGAACATCAAAAATTTATTACCACTTTTGAGAACAAAACTTGAAGATGCATAATTTTTTGGAAGGGAGTATAATTAAGTTTTGTTCTCGGCATGATGCTGGGTGCCGAGGATTTGTTGATTCTTTAAGCAAATATTTATTGGATGTGTATTGTGTGCCATGTGCATTTGAGGTACACAGCGTATACCAGTGAACAAAACAGACAAAAAGCTGTAATCTTGTGGAATTAGCATTCTAGCAAGGAGAAGACAATAAACCATAGCCATATCTAAGTAAATTACGTAGTATGTTAGAAGGTTATAAGCTTAGAAGAAAAGAAAATGTTCAAGGGTATAGCAGATTACATTATTAGAGTGGTTAAGGTAAGCGTCATTGATAGAAGGTGAGATTTGAGCAGAGACTTGAAGAAGATGAAGGAATTAGTTCAAGCTCTGATGTGGGGGAAGAATATTCCAGGTGAGGAAATGGTTAGAGCAAAATCCTTAGGGCTGCTGCCTGGTATGTTCAAGGAACAGCAAAAGAGCCCCTGTGGCTGGAGTAGAGTAAATGAGAGAGAGAAAGAGTAACAGGCAACTATGTGTAAGGCCCTATGGACCATTGTAAGGACTTCAGCTTTTACTGATTGAAATGGGGAGTTTTGAGCAGAAGAATGACTTGATCACTCTAATGTGTGAAAAATAGACTGAATGGGGCAACGATAAAAGGAAGGAGTTCAACAGGTGGCTGTTTTAGAATTCCAGGTGAGAGATAATAGTGGCTTGAATAATGGGGGCTAGACGTGGCCAGATTCTGTGTAACCAGTAGGATTTGTTGACAGATTGTATGTGAGATAGGAGGGAGAGAGAAGGCGAGAATGACTTCAAGAGTTTGGTCCTGAGCAACTGAAACAATGGAATTGCTCTCAACTAATATAAGTGTTGAACAGTGACCAAAAACAGACAATACAACTTCTCTCATGGAGCTTACCTACTGTTCAGGGATCTCTTTCATATGAAGAATGTATTGGTGTATGCATAGAATATCTCTGAAATAATATTCAAGAAATGGGAAAGCACTCAGCTTGAGGAGAAGGCCTAGGATCTCGAATGTGAGGGAGACTTCCACAGTTTGACCTTTAGGCCTTTTTTTGTTAATTAGCGCATAGATATCTTATTTTTAAAACTTTATATAGAAACATTGCATATATACAGAAATGTTTGCATAGTATTCAGTTGACTGAGTGTTCAGACTGGCCATTGCTGTGTAACCAGCACCCAGATCAAGTAACAAAACATTATCAGCACTCCAGAAGCCCACCTCATGCTCTCATCATTAGCTGCTCTCTGCCACAAGGGTGATCTACTATCCTGACTTCTAATGCATATCTTATTTTTACCTGTTTTGTTTATTAACATAAATGGAATCATATAATACAAACCCTTCATGTCTGTCTTCTTTTGCTCAACATTATATTTGTGAAATTCATAACATCACATGTAGTTGTGGTTCATTCTCATTGTGGTATAGTGTTTCATTGTGTGAATACACCACAATTTATTTATCCATTCTTCTGTTGACAGGCCGTTGAATTATGAATGTCCAATTATTTCTGTTAGTCAGCTTTACATTTAATTTTGAATGCTGTAATATTAAATGGGTTTTTATTATGTTTGTGTGATTTGTCTCTTTTTTTCCTTATTTTTTTAACAAAAAGTTTATGAGAAATACTATCTTCTCTAGGATGATTGTCGAGTTGTTTTGGCAAAACAAGAAATTACACGATTACTGGAAACATTGCAGAAACAGCAGCAGCAGTTTACAGAGGTTGCAGATCACATTCAGTTGGATGCCAGCATCCCTGTTACTTTTACGAAGGTAATGTACTGTATGTACTTCATTTTTAGTTATGCTTTCTGACAGATCATAATTGATTTACATCTGTGACAATTACCTTGAAGAGACAACTAGGTAATTCATGAATTACTAGATTTTTAAAAACTTTTATCAGTGTGTTCTAGGGTAAAAACATCACAAAGTTTAGTAAAGCAGAAAGAAAGGTTTTATTCAGCATGTGTTCAAAGAGGCAAAAGTAGGAAACAGGCAAGCATGCTGCCAAAGCCATGTCTGCCTGAGTCCAGGAATATTACAGAATACATAAGAGTGGGAAAATGGACAACCATGCTGCCAGAGCCATATCTGTCTGAGTAGGAAGGACATTAACAGAATCATCAGTATATGTTAACGTTACAAATGGGCAAAACCATTGAAAGGTCCACCTTTTCACGATTGGCTAGAAATTGCTAAATCTCTGTGATTCTACCTTTTGAATTGTCTTTCTTAATAATCATTGGCACAGGTTTCAGTAAGGACAGTTATGAGAGTCCTTATTGGTCCAACAAATCTTGCTATTCACTAAATGCTAATAGAAGAAGGTAAGAGTGGAAAATATGTGGGTCATTTGTGCTGTCACATTCTAGGACAAGGAATAATGGCTCCAATATTCTAAATCAAGTGGAAAAACAGAAAGAATGGTATAACGAGTCTCTCTGCAACCCAACTTAAACATGACAAACATCTTGTTTCAACTCCTCTTTTCCCTACTCTACATTTTACCCCCCATACCTTAGGTATTTTGAAGCAAATCTCAGATAGCATGTCATTTCATCTATGAAATATTTTAGTGTGTATCTCAAAAATACAAGAATTCTTTTAAAAAATTAATCAAAATACCATTATCACACCTAAAAAATTTAATAATAAATCTAGATACTGGTTAATATTAGAGATTTATTAATAAATTTTTTAGGTGTGATAATGGTATTTTGGTTGTCAGTCCAAACAAGATCCATACATAGTATTTGGTTGATATAATATATATTGTCGCTTTTAAAGTAGCTTCTCCTAATTTTAGAAAAGGTTCATGTGTTTTATTTTGCTTTTGTATTTAGGAATTTTTTTTTTTTTGATGATTACGAAAAACATTTACATGATCCGGAGTCAAACTTACAAAAAGCAAAGTACATTCAGAGAAGTCTAGCTTCTATCCCTATCCTGTCCACCCTTTTTCCTCCCTACCCCACAGAAGCACATTTAGAATTTTTTATTAGTTTTAGTCTTATATTTTCAAAAATATAAATATGTTTACATATTTGTATCCACACTTCCCACATTTAAAGCTAGCATACCTTACACACTTTTCTCCCACCTTGCTGTTTTCACTTTAACTCTTCATTCTAGAGATCATGCCGTAGAAGTTTAAAGAGAGATGTTCTATTCCTTTTGACAGCTTCAAAGTCCTCTGTTGTGAGGATGTGCCATATTTTATTCAACCAGTCCTGTATTGATGGACATTTGTTTTAGTCTTTTGCTATTAGAAATAGTACTGTGATAGCCTTGTCCATATGTCTTTCTAGTCTTTTGTCAGTGAATCTGTATGAATACAGAATCTGTATGGAATACATTCCATACAAGTGGGATTGCTGGATTAAAGAGTAAATGTATTTGTAGTTTTGTTAAATATTGCCAGTTCCCTTTTATAGGGTTGTACCCTTTTGTATTTTCATTAGCAATGTTTAAAAGTATATGTTTCTCCACAGTCTAGCCAACAGAGTACCTTGTCCAGGTAGGTTATGGAATTCTGTCAGTTTCATGGATGAGAAATATTTTGGGGTAGTCTTATGAATTGTAGTGGTTCTTATCTGTAGCATAATATATAAGTGTAAGAAGGTCCTGCAATCAGGGCAGGGGTGGATTAACCAGTGAGCAAGGTACACACAGGCTTAATTGTGTTTACTTCCTAATCTTTAGTGCACGATTTCACATGGGTTTCACCACATCTTTGTAGATCTTCAGTATTTTTTTTTCTAAAATCAAACGTTAGCAATGAAATGGTAAGAGCCATTTCTTATCATCCATATATGCATCTCTGTGCAAAACACTGTATCACTGGGAATAGGCTATTTCAGCCCTGAAAGAATTCATAAATATGGGAGAAACAGACAGCTACATTACTAAATGTAAGTAGGATTGGTGGAATTTTGAAAGGATGAGAATAAATATGTATACAATGAATACTCTGTCTCTTGCTTCTGCTCACCATCCTCAGGTATAAGGGTCTCATTTGAGTTTTTTAGTACAGTATAAAAACTTCTTCTGAGAAGATTTTGTTGAGATAGAAAATTTGGGAAAATTAAGTGGATGTATATTTTTATTAAAAGACAAAATGTCAGTTATACTAAGGAGAGATTTCACAATGGGGAGGTGTTTGTCTCTCTGAGAAGATTGGATTCTGGGGATTTGGGGGAATACAGTTCATATTGCAGTACAATGAAGAATGAATAGGATGTGAGGAAATAATTAATGAAGGTATTTTATCAATGAAGAGAAAAGTAAAAATGATGATATTTCTAAACTGTATATCAAAATAACAAGATTTTTAAAAAATTTTAAATTATAGGACAATAGAGTTCACATTGGACCAAAAATGGAAATTCGAGTTGTCACATTAGGATTAGATGGTGCTGGAAAAACTACTATTTTGTTTAAGTTAAAACAGGATGAGTTCATGCAGCCCATTCCAACAATTGGTACGTATGAGTATTGGTTTTTAACTTAATGGACTCTTTATAGACATACCCTAGCTTACAGATGAGTTCTCAGGGTGTTATTTGCTACAGGTATGGCACGGAGGTGGACTCTTTCCTGGCTGTAAGACACCAGCATTTAAGAGAAAAAATTCAAGATTTAGTGGCTTTGTGATTGAAATGTGGATAGTAGGATAGTAAGAAGGAACCTAGTATTGGTAGGATAGTAGGAAGGAATAGAGGATTAGTGAACCTAGTCGAGGGTTGGGGGTAAGAGGGTTTTAGTGGTGCCAAGCAGGCAGGTACTTGGCTTTCAAGGCCCTAAAAACCCTGGTGGAAGTTTAGAGGACTAGCAGCTGTTAAAGGTATAAATTCCCTATTATAGGTTTATTAAGAGTGGAGTTGGTTGGGCAGCATTAGAAATTGCTGTATGTAGATAACTTTTAAGTTAAAATTATAAATGGGGTTGCCTGTGTTTGGTGTGTCACTAATTGTAAATATGAGTGTAGTATAAAATAACTTTTGTTTTTCAACAGGTTTCAACGTGGAAACCGTAGAATATAAAAATCTAAAATTCACTATTTGGGATGTAGGTGGAAAACACAAATTAAGACCATTGTGGAAACATTATTATCTCAATACTCAAGGTAATACTGAAAAAGGATATCTCAATTTTTCTGATTTTTAGAATGCCAGTTTTTAGTACACTGATTTAACTAGTAAAGCTGATACTTGAACATTGATTAGACATAACTTGACTATACATTTGAATATCAGTGGGTAACCCCATATTTTTAAAAAAAATGAAGGTGGAAAGACTAGACAGTGTACTTTTAGTTTATTTCATGATAAAACCATGACTACAGCATAAAAACTATACTTAGATATGTAGGCAGTCAAGAGTACTTACCTCTTGACAGTTAAAAGTATATTATTAGTGGTCATATGGGTATGATCACTGGCAAGATTGTAGTGTACAGAGTTGAATTTGTAGTGTATGGTTCTGCTGCTCAGTTGACTACACATTTACTTATTATAATATCTGAGTAGCCCTACTCCTCATTTCCATTCACAAATGGCTATTATCTGCAGAAGAACCTACAGTGGCTTGCTTTTGACCAAACCACATTATATCACATATACTTCACCTAGCTTTTAGGATATTCACATTTGGGCTTAGGCTGGGTTCTATAGAGAAGAAAACCAGTGAAGCATATATGTGTGTATATATATATATAGAGAGAGAGATTTATCTTAAGGAAATGGCTTAGACAGTTTTAGGGGCTGGCAAGTCCCAAGTCCATGGGTCAGGTGTGAGGTTGGAAGCTTCTCCTGACTCACATAGCTGCAGGGGCTAACAAACCCAAGATTGGCAGATCAGATGGCAGGCTGTTGGCTCATGGGCTGCAGAGGCTGACAAATACAAGATTGACGGGTAAGATGACAGGCTGCTGGCTCACAGGCTGTGGAGGTTGATGAATCCCAAGATAGGCAGGTAAGACAGCAGGCTGCTAGCTCAAGTCCCAAGAACTGGAGGTCAGATGATGATGAGCTGGATCTAGGATCTAGAGCAAGCAAGCAAGCTTTGCCAGAACATCCATGTATATATTAGATGCAGGCCATACCCCTGAGGAAACTACCTTACAACTGATTGGCTGATCATGTCAGATGACATCATGGAGGATGACTAAATCATTACACAACTGCCAAACTACATCATTACATAACTGCCAAACCACTGAGAACCATGGCCTGACCAAGTTGACACACAACCTTAACCACCACAGGCCCCATTCCTACACCTTTGTCTACTACATACACCCTAATGTGAAGCTTATGTTCATGACAGCTGTTCTACATATCATCCCATCTTTCACCTAGATGAGAGACTAGGTAATTATTTCTCCTTTTGGATTTTTGATATTAAGTTCAGTATGAGCTGTGATTAATGGGAAAAAAAATGTAGTCCTGAATATGAGGAATGTTTGAAAGAGCTGGGAATGTTTAGCCTAGAGAGAATACTTTGGAGAGATAAAGATGGTGATTTTTTTTTTTTAAAGACTATCTTTTGGTAAAGGAAGTAGTATCCAAAGAACAAGTAGCATCAGTAGGTAGAAGATCATAAGAGGCATGTTTTCATTCACTAAGAAAAAAAATATTAATTGTATATCAGCTTGTGTTTGGTAGAGCAAGTATTGTAAATCCTTGTTCTAGATGGAGAAACTAAAGCTGAGAAGTTATGTGTGAACTTAACTCGAGGTCATACCATTAATTAGTGGTATAAATAGGTAAACATACAGTTCTTCCTTTCGTTATTGCTAGGTGCCCCTACAATACTAGGCAGCCTGTAAAAAACATTGAGGGGGTAGAGTCTGACCTCCTCTAACTTCACAAGGGAGAAGGAGAACCAAGATCAACAGCCCAATCAGCTGTTGATTCCTTTGAGGTGGAGATGAAACTTCCTTCCTCTCTCCACCGTCTTTACCAATTCTGACACCAACCGTCCCTCCCACAGCACTCTCTACTGGGTTCGATAATTCTTTGCAATGGCCACAGAGAACTCACAGACCATACTCAAGATTATAAGGTTTATTAAGGAAGTAACAGTTACAATTCAGGCTGAAGAACACTCAGGATACAGGTCTTCCATCAGGATACCCTCTTTCCAGCTGTACTTGCAGGCACGCCTCTCCCTGGCCCTCAGTCTCTGCCCAAAGGCATTTAGCTTTCTCTCCCCGTGGGCTGGGAAGCCCACTGCGCAATCTCCTGCTGCCAGGTCTCTCCTTCCTTGGTGGTGGTGGGCTCTTCTGTGCTCTGGAATTGGCTCTCTTTTAAGGCAAAACTGACCAATCCCCTTAGTGGGCCACAATTACCCTATCACGCAGTCCTGCCCAGTCACCTGAGTGGGAATTACAAGACCATGACCAGAAAGGCCACACAAAAGTAATCAATTGCATTGCACAGCCTTTAAGCAAAAATAGTAATAGTAGACAAACTCTAAACATAATAATGAGAACATTAAAATATTCGGTCCATTTACTGAAACTTAAGGGAGTAATTGAATTTTTTTTTCTTTTTGGTAGCTGTTGTATTTGTTGTTGATAGCAGTCATAGAGACAGAGTTAGTGAAGCACACAGTGAACTTGCAAAGTTGTTAACGGAAAAAGAACTTCGAGATGCTTTGCTCCTGATTTTTGCTAACAAACAGGTAATACATTTGTATCTCAGAATACTTATTTTAATAGTTTTGTGCCTCCCATGTCATACGGTAGCTGGAGAGACTTCAACAGAGAATAAATTCAGTAGATTTTTCTGAAGGTTCTGCTGTGTTTTTTTAGTTCATTTTATGTAGAAAGTGCTGTGCTGGGTACCTTGGGGTATGCAAAAAGAATAAGGTAATTGATGCTTACCAAAAGCTCCTGTGTATATGTGAATATATATGAGATTGTAGTACAAAGAAGACTGGTAAGTAACTTCAATAGTATTAACAAAGTGTTATGGGAAATTAGGAGAGAGAGTAGTTCCAAAGGTGGCAGCTTATAAAATTTGTACAGAGCAGGATTTGAGTTGAATGTTGAATTATGGATAAGACTTTGGGTCAATATGTGAAGGAAAGGACATTACAGACAGTGAAAATAATTTCATGAATGTTTTTAGGGAGTACCAGGCAGATCTATATGTGAGGGCTAGGTAAAACCCATTGTTGAGCCAGTTCTGACTCATGGCGACTCCATGTGTGTCAGAGAAGAACTGCATCATAGGTTTTTCTTGGCTGTCATCTTTACGGAAGCAGTTCGCCAGACCTTTGTTCTGTGGAGCCGCTGGATGGGTTCGAACTGCCAACCTTTAGGTTAGCAGCTGATTGCAAACTGCTTGGACCACCCAGGCTTCTCTGAGGGGTAGGGTAGGAGGATGAAAAAGAAAATCTAGAACAACACATAAGGCCAAATTGCGAAGGCCTGAAAAACTTAGGTTTTATTTGATAAGCAAAGCAGAGTCGTAAGAATGATTTTGGACTAGCGGGTGATAAGATCATATCAGTATTTTAAGACTGTAATTCTGGAGTGGGATCTACACAGAATGAATCAGAGAGGCAAGGGACCAGAAACAGGGAGATGCAGTAAATTGCTGAAATAATCCCAAAGAGAGAGGTAATGAGATCCTAAATTAAAGGAGCAGAAAGGTGGAAGCAGATTAAAGAGATTTTGTGGAGGTAGAATTGTTAGAATTTGGTGATTTGGGAAGATGAAGTACAAGGAGTAGCTGAAGATGCCTAGATCTTGAGCCTAAGCTGCTAGGAGGATGCGGATGCTTTTAAGTGAAATAGAGGAGCTGCCCGTTTAGTCTCATGTATCTACTTGAGCTAAGAAGCACACTCTTTATGAGTGTCATTTTATGTCCCACAGTCCAGTCTAATCTTTGTCTGAAGACTTGGCCTTGGGGATGGTTTTAGATCTGGGTTGACAGAGAGTCCAGGGGCCATACTTTCTGGGGTTCCTCCAGACTCAGTCAGACCATTAAGTCTGGTCTTTTTACTGGAATTTGAGTTCTGCACACCACTGTTCTCCTGCTCCATCAGGGACTCTGTTGTGTTCCCTGTCAGGGCAGTCATTGGTGGTAGCTGGCCACCATCTAGTTCTTCTGGTCTCAGGCTGATGAAGTCTCTGGTTTATGTAGCCCTTTCTGTCTCTTGGGCTATTACTTTCCTTGTGTCTTTGGTGTTCTTCATTCTCCTTTACTCCAGGTGGGTTGGGACTAGTTGATGCATCTTAGATGGCTGCTCGCTACCTTTTAAGACCCCAGACGCCACTCACCAAAGTAGGATGCAGAACATTTTCTTAATAAGCTTTGTTATGCCAGTTGACCTCAATGTCCCCTGAAATCATGGTCCCCAGACTCCTGCTCCTGCTATTCTGTCCCTCAAAGTGTTTGGTTATATTCAGGAAACTTCTTAGCTTTGGTTTAGTCTGGTTGTGCTGTCTTCCCTGTAGTGTGTGCTGTCCTTCCCTTCACCTAAGATAATTCTTGTCTACTATCTAGTTAGCGAATACTCCTCTCCCTCCCTCCCCACCCTTGTAACCATCAAAGAATGTTTTCTTCTGGTTTAAACCTTTTCTTGAGTGCTTATAATAGTGGTCTTATACAATATTTGTCCTTTTGTGACTGACTAAATTCACTCAGCATAATGCCTTCCAGGTTCCTCCATGTTATGTTTCACGGCTTCATCATTGTTCTTTATCGTTGCATAGTATTCCATTGGTGAATATACCATAATTTGTTTTCTGTTCGTCCATTGACGGGCACCTAGGTTGTTTCCATCTTTTCGCTATCGTGAACAGTGCTACAAGGAACATGGGTGTGCATGTATCTATTCATGTGACAGCTCTTATTTCTCTAGGATATATTCCACGGAGTGGGATTGCTGGATCATATGGTACTTCTATTTCTAGCTTTTTAAGGAAGTGCGAAATTGATTTCCAAAGTGGTTGTACCATTTTACATTCCCACCAACAGTGTATAAGTGTTCCAGTCTCTCCACAACCTCTTCAACGTTTATTATTTTGTGTTTTTTGGATTAATCCTAGCCTTGTTGGGGTGAGATGGTATCTCATTGTAGTTTTGATTTGCATTTCTCTAATGGCTAATGATTGTGAACATTTCTTCATGTTAGCTGCCTGAATATCTTCTTTGGTGAAGTGCCTGTTCACATCCTTTGCCCGTTTTTTAATTGGGTTATTTGTCTTTTTTTGTTGAGATTTTGCAGTATCTTGTAGATTTTAGAGATTAGACGCTGATTGGATTTGCTGTAGCCAAAAATTTTTTACCAGTCTGTAGGTTGTCTTTTTACTCTTTTGGTGAAGTCTTTTGATGAGCGTAAGTGTTTGATTTTCAGGAGCTCCCAGTTATCTAGTTTCTCTTCTGGTATTTGTGCATTGTTACTTATAGTTCGTATTGCACATGCTCTTTTTACCTTGCAATTTTACCTCTAGTAATGTATCCTGCAGACCAATATTCTAAGGTTATCCTACCAGTCATTTTGCAAATCTTGTGGCTGCTGGAGTATTGGATGTTGCTTGATTTTAAAGGCGGTTGTTTAAAGTTTTGTGGTTAAGAGGTATGTTGCCCATATGTTGTAGGAACTTCTACATCTTAAAGGTGGTCATTAATTTAGGATGCATAAGTAAAAGGAATCTTAGATTAGGAATTCAGTATAATATTGCTTTAAAATTATTCTGAAAATTATTTTGTGGAAAAATTAAATATCTGACTGAACAGAGTAGATATAGAAAGATATATATCTTTACATACATTTGCAAAATGATCTGTACGGTAAGGTTTTAGGATTTTTGTCTGCAGGATACATTACTAGAGGGTAGATAGATAAGTAGGTAGATTTGTAATGACATAAGCATATGACTTATGTGTGCCAACTGTCAATTTGGTACATAATACAACAGAATGCAATTTAGATGTTAAAAATAATGTGGAAAATCCGATTGTGCTGATAATGTAAAGATCTCTATTTTCAAAATGTGTAGGTAAATTAAAAAAAAAAACTCTGGAAACTGTAAGATTCAAAACAGTCTAGAGTATGCTCCTGTTTGTGTTTGTTTGCATGAATGTGCATGGAAAATCTCTGGAAAAAATGTTAAAAATTGCTACTGGTGGTTGCTTCTGGGAAGTAGGAGTGTCTGAGGTGAGAGAGAAATGAGCTCTTCATTATATAAACCCTACATATAAACCATGTTTTATGGTATGCATGTGTTAATGTCTTTTTATTTTTTAAGTTGCTATCTTATTATGACTCGGGCAGTATCTTCCGTCCAGGTTGCATGGCCTTTGTTGATTTCATTGTAAGGCTATTCTTACAGAATAAATAAGTTTGTTTTATATGTTGTTAGCTGCCACTGAGCTGATCCTGCAACTTATGGCAACCCCATGCACAACAGAATAAAACATTGCCTGGTTCTTCACCATCTGCATGATTGGTTGTGCATCGGACTGCTGTGATCCATAAGTTTTCCTCTGGCTGATTTTCAGAAATGGATTGCCAGGCCTTTCTTCCTAGTCCCTCTTAGTCTGAAAGCTCTGTTGAAACCTGTTCAGCATCATAGCAACACGCAAGCCTCCACTGACAGCCAAGTGGTCACTGTGCATGAGGTGCATTGGCCAGGAGTCAAACCCAGGTCTCCTGCATGCAAGGCGAGAATTCTATCGCTGAACCACTACTGCCTCCATATATATAAAATAATTTTAACCAAAACTCTAATTTTTCTATTCTTATTAATCTCAGAGTAATTATTGAAAGGTGAATTTGGGGTTCACTTTTGTTTAGGCTTCTGTTAGAAGGATGTCAACAGATGTCTATAGAAATAGTAATAATTAGCAGAATGATAATTTGAATGGACTGATACAAGTTTATGATGTGTATATATCTTTCAGGATGTTGCTGGAGCACTTTCAGTAGAAGAAATCACCGAACTTCTCAGTCTGCATAAATTGTGCTGTGGCCGTAGTTGGTATATTCAGGGATGTGATGCTCGAAGTGGTATGGGACTGTATGAAGGGTTGGACTGGCTCTCACGGCAACTTGTGGCTGCTGGAGTATTGGATGTTGCTTGATTTTGAATGCAGCAGTTGTTTAAATTTTGTGGTTAAGAGTTATTTTGCACATAATATGTTGTAAGAAATTCTACATCTCAAAGATGGCAGTTAATTTAGGGTGTTTATATAAATAGAATCTTGAATTGAGAATTCAGTACAATATTGCTTTAAAAAAATTATTCTGCAGGGAAATTTAAATATCTGTGCATATTAGATTGGATTAAATAGGGATTTCTTGAATTTACATTTTTTAAAAACTAAATTTGTTATTTAAGTTTTTCAGATTATATGCGACCCAAATATTGGGACAGAAGTAGTCACAGAGAAAGGGTAAGTGGAGGTTTATTCTTTCAGTGAAAAAAGAATAGCCACCGAGTGCCTAATGGAATGAACCTCTGTTAGGAAGCAAATGAAGCATTGCTTCTTTTTTAACTTGCCTTTTCACTGAATTTTGGCAGTATTGAGTAGCAAAAATGATAGTGGTTTAAAGAAATAGAATCCAAACTGTGTCTTTGGGTAATAGGATTCCTTTACTTTTATGCTCAGAATAAAAGGATACCTTTAATGCTAAGAACTATAAGGTATATACTTAGAAAGTTAACGTTTGATACAGAGTGTTTTATTAAAACGTTCTCCTAAAGCATTTTGTATAAAAACATAGTAAGACAGAATGAAATGTTATTTAACTAGGCCTAATTGATCATACTTGTCACATTAGTATTAAATTGAAGAACATTAATAAAAGTGTGAAAGTCATTTTCTAGTTCATCTTCACTTATGAAAGACCCATTTCCAGGGCTGAACCTACGTCCGAACTCTATATTGGTCCTATTTTTCAACATATTTAAAGTACTTAGTAGTGTTTCTTTTAAAAATAATATTGCATTCTTAATGGGACTATAGGGAAAAGATAGTAAGTTACACACAGAACCAGGGTTGGCTTTACATGAAAGAGACCCAAATAGAAAACTACCTTTACCTTAAGAGAAGTTGTTTAAACAGTGGGAAATGCTTATTACATTAATTACTTCAACATATTTTACCAAAAATAAGCACATTTTTCTTGACTATAAGATATGAACAAAGCTCTTCTTAACAAGGCCTTGGAAAAATATTGAGGAATAAAATATCTAAATAAGGAAAGGAAGAGATGTTCAGAAAGTTTACATCACATGTATTATGCAGTGTTCTAAAGTTTAAAAATTTTGTGCTCTGTACTGTTTTTCAGTTTTTAAGGTTACTCCTTTATGATGGAAGCATGATTTTGAGATTACATGTTTTTTTAATACTCTTCATATTTTAGGATGAAGTTGAACCTTAAATCTTATTAATTTAACTGTCTTAAGGACAGAGATATTTGATGAAAAGATGTGGCCTTTAGGTGGCACGACGTTTCAGTTCAGTCTTTTCAAATATATTGTGTTTGTTTAAAACCAAAACTTTTAGCAAACAAAGCATTAAAAAAAAGAGCCCATCCATGTTATGGGCAGTGTGTAAATATGTAAATATTTCATCCTTTATTTTTCACGTGCAAGGTCATGCTGTTGACAAGTGTCATTTGTGTGCGTAAGTAATACTTCTGAGTTAAATTATTTAATATTTGACTGATTACAGTAACTGTGAAAAATAAAGTTGTTGCATTTGCCTGTGAGCCCTTGGACTGTTCTCTTTACTAGGTGATTGGGGAAAAAAAAGCGTAACACTAACATACGAACTTGGTTTTCTTGTAAATTATTAAGTTTATTTCACCCATTTTGCTTAACTTTGTAATTCATATTCTTAGTATATTGCTGAATACAAGTTAAATAATGTGCTTACCTACGCTTGAACTTGATTGTACAGTATGTAATGGTAGCGTTTATGTGATTTTTTAATTTTTTTTTCAGATTCCTATTACTATTTGTGGTTGTATTCTTTCATTAATCATTACACAAGAATGTGCTAGGTTCCCCTGGGAAGTAACAAGTTAAAGAACAAGAGGTTTTAAATGCAATATAATAAAATTTGCTTCCTAGCTCTGAATTTCTGTATTAAGCCTAAATTTTATTAATATGGTTTATGTAGAGCAAGTTTGACAAGTGTTTAGCCCTGGGCTATAGTTCAGGAATACTTTATAGCCAGCAGAAGCCATTATTTACATTACATAAATATATGATCAGTGTAAAACCAAAAAAAAGACCCACTGCCATCAAGTTGTTAATTCTGACTCATAGCGACCCTATAGGTGGGTAGAACTGCCCCATGTAAGGTTTCCAAGGAGCAGCTGGTGGTGGTTGACCTTTTGGTTAGCAGCTAAATGCTTAACCACTGTGCTACCAGGGCCCCATGATCAATATAAACCAAAAAATACCCTCTGCCCTCGAGTCGATAACGACTTATAGTGACCCTAGCAGTAAAATGTTAAGATCATTTTAAAGGCCTATCATTAGAAGAAATTGTTTCTTGAACCATATATCCAGTATTATTGCTAGTAACCAATTTAAGTCATATTTGTGCTGTCGTTAAGAGAACAATAAAATAAAATGAAGGGGGGGATTGACTTTCATGTCAAATTTAAGATGTAGTTTATTTGATAAAGCAAAGATTCGGAAATAACCTATCCTGTATTTGCAATTTAAGTCACATTTAAATGCGTCCAACTGTAGTGTTTGGGGAAGTAACATTTTTTGCACTGAACAAAGTAACACTATTGCTTTTAAATTTTTTAATTTATTTCATGAGAACATAGCATTTTAAATGATTTAGAAAATAACTTTGAAAACTTAGTTATAGCCTATGAACTAATATTGTTAAGAGAAAGGTTTTTAATGTTACATTGGGCTATTTCTCAGTTTGCAAATTGGTAACAGTTGTGCTCAAAAAAGAATAAAGAATGAAAAGGATTAATGAGTATCAGATTGTATGTTGCTAATAATTTTAAACATGCTTTAAAAAAGACATCTGTCAATGAATGTTTTTAGGTCTAGTGATTCTGTTAAATTTTTGACATGCAATGGAAAAGTTCATGAGTGAAATGTGATTTTCACTCAAAGCAAAAATATTACCGTAATTTTTGGGGAGTAAGGTATCACCACCACCTGGTGGCAGCATTACCAAAAATTTACGATTTTAAGCTTTCAGGCATGAATAAATTGCTAAGTAGGTAAGTCTAAACACCTAAAATTAAGAAGAAAAGGTAAATGTCATAGTGAGAAGTCTTTTTACGTCCAACTTTGTTCTACTTTTAAAAAGGAAGTATGATACTAGTTTCAGATAGCGTAAATTGGTGTATTTTCCCATTTACAAGAGTTTGTGGTATAAAATGAATAAAGGAAATGATCCTGCAGATCAATAGAAGAAAAAGTATAAGCTTAAAGCATAAGAAGGTGAATTCTCTAAATAGGTCTGCTGAACATTTTTGTAAGTTTCTTGAACAGTCTGTCTGGAAACTAGCAGTTGTTTTTAGTAGTTCTGAAATAAGAGTAAGTGAAGAAATGAAATTAATACAAGACTTAGAACTCATACTGTTTTACAGCTCCGGTTTCTATTAAACCTCTTATTATTAGATGCTGTTATGGATTGAATTGTGTCCCCAAAAAATATGTGTTGACAAAGTGGCTGCAACAGTGGGCTCAAACATAGCAACAGTTGTGAGAATAGCAAGGGACCAGGCAGTGTTTTGTTCTGTTGTACACAGGGTCACTGAGTTGGAACCAACTTCATGGCATCTAACAACAATAAATCCTAACTTCTATGCCCGTGGTTTTAATACCATTTGGGAATGAGTTGTCTTTGTTATGGTAATGATAGGATTAGTGTACGGTGTGTCCTAAATCAGTCTCTTTTGAGATATAAAAAAGATTAAACAAGCAAGCAAGAGAAGCAGAAATGGGAGAAGAGAGATGCCAAGCCACATGAAGACTGCCTAGGAGCAGAAGCTCAGAAGAGACAAGAACCTTCCTTCAGAGCCGATAGGGAGAGAAAGCCTTTCTGTAGGGCCAGTGCCCTGAATTTTGGACTTCTAGGCTCCTATACTGTGAGAAAATAAATTTGTTTGTTTAAAGCCACCCTCTTGTGGTATTTCTGTTACAGCAGCACTAGATAACTAAGACAGATGCTATAATTTTTAGTCAGTGTATACTTTCTTGAAGGTGTATTATACCATGGGATATTGACTAAGGTAAGAAAAGACATGCTATACTTTGAGGACAGAAAACAACTGTTTAGGTATAATGGAAAAGGAATGTGAAAATAGTAAACAAACTTACATACAAAACCAATGAAGCAGATATTCATTTATTCTGATTCTCGTATTTGAAAGACTATTTTATAATTATTGAGGAATTTAACACTTTTGACCAAAGGGGACTTCCTTTTTACTTACTGAAGCTTTACTTAACCACGTCTTACTACTTAACAATGCTCAAAAGAAAGACAAAACTAATTGGCATAAAATACAAACCTTGCAAAAGAAAAGAAATGGTATATGATATTAGATCCTAGGACCTTTTCTTTGTGGAGCTAAGGAAACACATGAGAGCAGATTATCTGGCAGGTTTTTTAAAAAGTAAGGAAACAAATGCATACCACTATGATAATTTAATATGGTTCTGAGTCTCATCAGAAATTATCTATAAGGAGTGCTTTTTGCCTGCGTTTAGTCCATTTCAATTTATCGCCTCCTGGATGAGAAATACTGTAAGAAAATCAAAGGCAGAGTTTTAAAAAAATGGCCTTTAATGAAAAATATAAAAATATTGCATCCTTGAAACATGATTAGTATGTTTAGCAAGTCTTAGAACTTCTTAATGTTCTATGTTTAATATACGTATTATTTTAATTTACAAATACAGTGAAGCATATCTTATTTTACTTGATGGTAATATTTATGATGCTGACATCCTCATAGGGTTTATCTGTTTTGGGATTGACTTTGACGTTGGAGATCCTTTGCACAACTTCCATTCCTTTAGTCACTCGTCCAAATACTGTGTGCTTATTATCAAGCCAAGGCTGTGTTGGAGGAGAAACGGAAAATCTTGGTAAACCTATATTTCTTAAATCACACCCTCTGGGTGAGCAAATTAAAGAGATTTTAAATTTATGCTTCATTTTGGTATATAGTTAAAAAGAAGTACAATAATTTCACTTAGCTTTTAAATCAATTTCCATGTTTAAATAAAAAGAAATAAAAGTATAATAACATTTCATTAAAAATCTGCATCCTTCAGACCAAAGGGAGCTGGAAGAAGTTTGCTAAAGAAAAGTTACTTTGCATAGCTTAAAGACTTATGGCTCAGGCTTTAAAAGTTTTCTGCAAGAACCTTACCTGAACAACTAAGAGGCAATATGGAATAGTTTAATAAGCAGCATGTGCTTTGGCGTTAGATAGATGGGAGGTCAAATACTGGCTCTGCTACCTGGCCTTTTAGGAATTAAACATGTCCCACTGTTTCCTCCAGGGCTTCAAACTGGTTCGTTCAGGTTCGAACCCCTGCTGAGAATCTGCATTTCTAACAAGTTCCTCATGAGCTACTAATGCTGCTGGTTAGGGACCAATTCTGAGAACCACTAGTAGAGCACTGGTTTTCAAAATCATTATACGTAAGAATCACCTGGGGATCTTGTTAAACTGTAGATTCTGATTCAGTATATCTGGGGGTGGAAATGGCAAATTCTCAGCAGGGGTTCGAACCAGAATGAACTAATTGGAAGCCTTGGTCTCCTCATCTATTATTTAAAACTGGGTATAGTGATACCAAAGTATTGTGAATATTAAATGAGACTATGTACCTGGCATGTGTAATAAATCTCTCTCCCTTCTTCAATGCTTGGTGCTTAATTTAAAAAAATAATGTAATTTTTGTCATTTTGTGGAACTGCATAGCAATAGAGCTAGATGATTTTATACAGTATTTCCTCAAATTTAAAATGCCATTATGAGATATTCTGATTTCAGAGATATAAAAATGTGGAAAAAGTTTTGAAATCAGGAATTCATACACTCTAATCACTCCATTCTGAAGAGAGACAATAGGTCCAGAGATGTGAAATAATTTATTTCATATAATTTGTTTCAGATTGAACAATCAGTAGTGGCAGAGTTGAAACTTAAATATCGTGAATCACAGAGTCCATTGTACTTCCTTCTATTTGAAAGTACTGTTTTGCCAAGTAAAACTGGATTTGTTGGGTAATTTTACATTTTTCTCTCTAAATTTTCATTTTTATATCCTGGCATATATAAATAATGGCAGAGAATAATGCAGCTCTCTTCCACTAAATTCACTCTGTTAGATCATAGCCTATGGATCCCTGGGTTAAAGTGCTGTTGTACTTACCGTTGGTACTACTGTTATGAAAAACTGGGATCCGTTAGTATTTGATCCAGCATTGGCCATGCTGAGTGTATATGGTCTGTCATGCCGTAATGTTGTATGAAATTCATCTTCAAACTCTCCTCCCCATATGCTTTCTCCTCCCATACCAGTACCTGTTGGATCTCCAGTCTGAATCATGAAGCCCTTAACAAAAAAAAAAAGCATATTACACTGCTTTTCTATATATGTATACTTTGAAGTTTTATGTATTTCTTCTGATAGTACTTTGTATTCAGTGAAATCTTAATTTCCTTAACATTTTATAAAGTGACTTGATTAAACCTGTGGTAAGTTTAATTTGGATGTGCATTCCATTGCTTAACCACAACCTTATTCTCAATAATCAACAAATATGCAAAGGTCTGCTCATTTATAGACCTATATATTGTCTTTTTCAATAATTTAATTAATATCATTTAATTCTATAAACAAGTCATAAGATACTACATTTTATGTCTTACATAATGTGCAAGAAAATAGTCTTAAGGTGTCTACATTTTTTACTTCAAAATTAATGGATTCTTTGCCTTCTACTGGAGCACTGATGGCACAGTGGTTAAGAGCTTGGCTGCTAACCAAGAGGCTGGCAGTTCAAATCCACCAGCCACTCCTTGGAAACCCTGTGGGGCAGTTCTAGTCTGTCCTATAGGATTGCTATGAGTTGGAATTGACTTGATGGCAAGGGGTTTGGTTTTGCCTTCTATTAGTCCTTCATATAACCAGTCATCACATTCATACGCCTGTCCTTTCCCACCAATTGAGTTCCTTGAGGGAAGAACCTATTTTTATTCACACAGTCTGCTATAATAAAGGAATTTATTTATTTTCTGAATGGGAGTATTCATCTTTCACAATTGGAAAAAAAAATGCACTGGCCCTCCTGATAAAGCCATTTTTCCTACTATAATTTCATCAGTCATCAGCAGAATGTCCCACTGCCTCTTGCTCTCTGCTCACTAAAGTTGAGACCCTTAATTCTGTCACAGTTATCTTCTTTTGCCCCACTATCCTCCCTCTCTCCCCCAAAACCCTGGATTTCCTGAACCACTTCACTAATTTCTCTAGGACTGTGAAATCCGACCTTTCCTCCTGCCATTTCTGACCTGCCAATCACCAAGAACTATGTCACTACTCCAATCTAATTTATGGAATGCTGCTCAACAAATCCCAGGGCCGAGCTCACTCTGCTCTTTAGGTACTACAATGGTTCTTACAGAATAGGTGGCACCATGGCTCTTTTATTATTTAAAATCTTATATTCTAGATCTAGACCTAGCCAGCCACTAGGAACAAATTACCTTGGCTATCGGTTTTATCTCAGCATGACCTTCACCCTGCACTTGTTATCCTTTGCTTTAGCTGCATAAAGAAGCCCTGGTGGTATAATGGTTAAGTGCTTGGTTGCTAACGAAAAGGTTGGCGGTTTGAACCTACCAGTCACTCTGTGGGAGAAAGATGTGGCAGTCTGCTTCCATAAAGATTTACAGCCTTGGAAACCCTATGGGGCAGTTCTACTCAGTCCTTTAGGGTCGCTATGAGTCGTAGTAAACTCAACAGCAATGGGACTTCGCTGCTTACAAGATATTGCCACACTGTTTCTGAAAAGATAACCATGCTATTATTCCTGGTCTTGCTTCTAGATCTGATACTCATGACCACTCAGTCTTCCTTTGGCTTTCATAATCCATTTTTCTGCTCCCTTCTACTAAACCAATAAGTGTGACGGAATAGGCTAAACCTCTTGTTATGCAATAACCTGTTGTTAGTTGTCGTAGTCAGCTCTGACTCATGGCGACCTTATGTCAGAATGAAACATTACCTGGTTCTGCACCATCTTCAATGGAATATTTTGAGTCCACTGTTGCGGCTATTTACAATAATGTACTGTTCCTTCAAGTCGTAATAAATTTGCATAACCTACCTTAATTATACGGTGAAATGTATGCCCATTATAATAACCATTTCTGCTGTGAACACAGAAGTTTTCCACTGTCTTGGGGCACCTAAAAAGATATATAGTAAAAATATCAAACCTATCCAAAGTATAAGACCATTTTCTTTGCAGTTCTGCTTCCTAATGTTTTCAGTATCTTCTGAATGTTTCAGAAGGCAGTATTTTTTTTCATAACTTCTTTCAATCTCAGGACAAGCAAAAATTGAAAAGGCATATAAATAGTAGTATATTCTTATTTAATTTAGTATATTTAGATCATGATTGCTTATTTGAGCTTGATAGTTTTTAGATTTCAGAGTCATTTAGCAGTTAAAAGAAAAATAACCACAGCACCTTAATATATATAGTTCACTACATATGGTGAGAGAAGTTCCTAGCAAAAGCAGTTTTCTTATAAAAACAATGTTGTAGTAGAGTGACATATTCCTGACCAAGGATTTATTCATAAAAGTGGTTAACTCCTAAATTTAATCAACTTTAGATGACAATCACACACTCAAGAGTATAACGCTGTCTCTATAATATTAACTAATCTCATGAAATGATTTAGTGTGGTACATTATCATGTGATAGCTCTCAGAGCTGGGAACGGAAGGGAGAACATCAAGAGAATCTTGCACCAAGTACATCAGAAAACAGGCTTACTAGGTGCATGGGTTCTGAGCACTTGAAATGATTCAACTATCCAGGAGTCTAGAAGTGCCTAGTCCTTTGCTCAATGCCAAATGTGGTATGACAGAAACATTCACTTTCAAAATACGTACGTACTTTTAAGTAAAGGTGTTGTAAAAGATGTCACCTTTAGGATCAAACAGCCAAAGATTTCTATTGTATTTGACGCTGCATATTCATTTTATAAACTTTTAAACTGTCCAGAATATTTTCAGAAGAAATGAGAAAAACTCTGGTTATTAAAATTCTGGAATTCGCAAGGCCTGTTTGTTTTGACTCTCAGTAAGTAGAAATCCTCTTGCCTAAGAAAACTGAATTTTTTTCGATTAAAGCCCTTATGTTTTTGGTTGGAACTAATTTTTAAACCATATAGCTACTGGAACTAAAGAGGAGTTAGTAGATGTCTAGCTAATGTCAGGAAGGAAATATAATTAACCTTCCCTTAACGATATGCTTTGAGAGGAAAGCTAGTTATAACAAGCAAGCCGCAAAACTGAGAGTTGGGATGTTCACTTAATAAGAATTTTAAGTTGCATAATTTCCTCAAATATATACATTTACATTGGTGTTTATTTAGAACAACAAAAATAGTACATACTCAACAGGAAAAAGTTTGATGTGAATGTCTCCCATGCTTGTGTGGATAATGGCACTATCTGAAACTCGCTTAGGTCCTTCAGCTTGAGTAGCTGCCATGACTTCTTCTTTAGAAGGTTTTTCATTAAAAACATCTCTGTCAGAATCTGCACTTTTTGTATCTTCTGGTTCTCGTTTGGTAAACTCGAGGAAAATAAAAAGTAAGTTAATGAATTAAATTTTTCATCTGGTAAAAATCTGTGAACAAGAAAATTTCATTTCTAATGCAGTTTTTGAGTAAAGTAAGAATTCACATCAAGAATAAATCTTTAATTCAGGAATCACTTCCCACCATAGGACATGTGAGGCAGTTAAATTATGTTTACATTTGTCTACTATGAAAATAGTCCATGTGAGATATATATATATATAAAAAATGTATGGTTTCAAATGAGATTTAATTTCCTTTTGGGTGGGAATTTTCTTGGCTACACATTTAATAAGATACGGTTTTGATATAGTTCTGTATTTCTGCTTGTATGTCCTAACTTATCTATTACTCACTTTTTCACTATTTAGATTGCCTGTGTTTGAATTTCATCTCTGCCACTTACTAGTTTTGTGACTTGGGGGAAGTAAGTTAATTTCTTCAGTTTCTCATTCATAAAATGGGAATAATAGTACCTACCTCATAATGGCACCTGTTGTGAAGGTTAAATGAAATGCTTACAGAACTATGCCTAACACATAGAAGGTGTTACATAAACATTAACAATTGTTATTACTACTGCGTGCAGGACCTGGTACAAGGTAGGATGAGGATTCACAAAGATTATTTAGTAATGGATCTTGACCCTTTTTTTTTTTTTCAGAGCCCCATCTGAACTATCTAAACCCTGAGGCTTGGGAGAAAGGATGCAGATTTTGAGTGAAGTTGCTAGAAATCTCACAATCCCCAGGGTGTAGGAAGAAATGAGAATAACCTTTGGTTATTAAAACTCTGGAATTCTCAAGGTCTGTTTCTTTTATTTGACTCTGAATAAGTAGAAATCCTCTCACCTAAGAAAGCTCTACCTGATGCCAATTGAGTTCTAGTAAGGTAAAGCTAGTTGCCTCGTCCCTGACTTGCCAAATGCTATTCCTTAATCCACCTGGATAGAATCCAAATAAATAAGCAAGTTAGTATGTTGTTGTCTTAACATGTTATTCTCCAGTTTTCAAAAGAATAACATGTCTTTTGTACATTTGTAAGAATTTTTTAAAAGTTTTCTTCATTTAGCTTACATATGAAACTCCTTAAGTTCAAGATATGGAAAATACTACTTGTATTTCATGATACTGGATTGGAAAACATGGAATATATATCTATATATATATATATAAGACATGTATGTATATACACACACACCTGTATTTTTACACAAATAACACATGCGTTATTTTTCTGTGTGTTCTATATGTGTGTGTGGGGTGCGTTATTTGAAAATACGGTACACACACATCTCGGGTGAATATGTACATCTAATAAGACTGAAAGAAAATTCATGAAAATGTTAGCTGTATAAGGAAGCACTATGAATGATTTATTTTGTTTCCATTTTCTCAGACTTTACAATGAACATGCATACTTTCATCAACATAAAAGTATTAACTCTACAGAAAACAAATTCTGAAGAGGTTGTGGGGAGACTGGAACTCTTATACACTGCTGGTGGGAATGTAAAATGGTATAACCACTATGGAAAATGGTATGGCACTTACTTAAAAAGCTAGAAATAGAAATACCATATGATCCAGCAATCCCACTCCTAGGTATATATCCTACAGAAATAAGAGCCACGACAAGAATAGATAAACATGCATACCCATGTTCATTGCAGCATTGTTTATACAGCAAAAAGATGGAAACAACCTAAATGCCCACCAACGGATGAACAGATAAGCAAAATGTGGTACATAACACACAATGGAATACTTCACAACGATAAAAAATGATGAATCTGCGAAACATTTCACAACATGGATGAATTTGGAGGATGTTATGCTGAGTGAAATAAGTCAATCACAGAAGGACAAATAACTGTATGAGACCACTTTTATAAACAGTCAAGAAAAAGTTTACACACAGAAACATTTTTTGATAGTTACCAGGGATAGGGCGGGGGAGGGAAAATCACAAACTAGAGAGTAGACGTGTTAACTTTGGTGAAGGGAGAGGCAGTACACAAAATGGGGGAATTCAGCACAACACGACCAAGGCAAGAGAAGACACTGAGAGGTGCACAAGAATAAAAGGCAATGAAGGTAAATACTATAACGTACACAATCCTGCAACAACAGTAATAACAATGATTTATGAGTGGATACACAGATACGTATGCTGAATAGGTGTGGGAGGGCATCTGGGAGTACATCCACATGCATATATAGGCTTGGCTGTGGATATTTCTACATACGTATTTGTATGTGCTGCATGTATATTTATATAATAGAGCACACAGCAGGCAGAGTCATGGAAACAACCTAGACATAACCAAACACGTCACAGGACTGAGTTACTAGGCTTGAAGGCCAAGGACCATAGTTCCAGGGGACATCTAGGTCAACTGGCATAACATAGTTTATAAGGAAAACAAACGTTCTACATCCTACTGAAGTAAGTAGCGTCTGGGGTCTTAAAAGTTTTTGAGTGGCCATCTACGATACAACTATTGGTCTCTTTCTGTCCGGAGCAAAGGATAGTGAAGAAAACCAAAGACTCAAGGAAACAATTAGTCCAAAGGACTAATGGACCACAGGAACCACAGCCTTCACCACCCTGAGACCAGAAGAACTAGATGGTACCCAGCCACCACTACCAACTGCTCTGACCAGGATCACAATAGAAGGTCCTGGTTAAAGTGGACAAAAAAAATGTAAAACAAAATTCAAATTCGTAAAAAAGATCAGATTTATTGGTCTGAGAAAACCTGAAGGAACCCCCGAGACTATAGCCCTAAGACACCCTTCTAACTTGGAACTGAAGCCATTCTCGGAGATCATTTTGGCCAAATAATAGGCCTATAAATGAACAATAACACATATGAGGAAAGCGCTCCTTAGAACAATCATCTACATGAGACCAAAAGGACAACATATGCCCAGAAGCAAAGATGAGAAGGCAGGAAGGGGCAGGAAAACTGGACAGATGGAAATGGGGAACTCAGGCTGGTAATGGAGAACGTGCTGACACACTCCAGGGAGTGCAACCTATGTCACAGAACAATTTGTGTATAAACTATTGAATGAGAAAGTAATTTACTCTGTAAACCTTCATCAAAAGCACAATTTAAAAAAAAAGTAAATTTTAGGGAACGAAAAGGAAAACGTTAAAGTTTTTTAATAAAGTGGATGGGAACTATTTTTAGTGTATACCATCAATTCTCTTTTATGACTCATTTTTACCTTCATAATAGTTATACGCAAAAACGAAATTATTTTCCTTTAACATATATTAATAAATTCTTAGCAATGACTTTGAAAGTTATAAACAAAATTCTCATCTTAGAATTTACCTATTTTAGGTTGAAAGCTTGGTTGGCGTAGGGAAATTGCTATTTCATATATTTATTCAATGCTAGCAACTTTAACAGCATCACAGCTGCTTAACAATATTTTAGATGAATGAGTATACTATAACGGGCCAGACATTTCACCAAACTTGTGCGTTTAATAGTGAAAAAGACATAGTACTCTGTCTTAATGGGATTTTATACTGTCTTGAGGAGGAGGATGGCAATGTCAGAGACAAAAAGTCAGCTAATTATTCTAAAAAAAGTGTGACACATGCTATGATGGGGGAAGCACAGGAGGATCACAAGCAGGTACACCTAACCCAGACCTGAAGGCTAAGGGAAGGTTCCCAGCTGAGACCTGAAGTATGAGTGGCAGCTGACGGTGTGGGGCAGAAGCCCAGAGGTTAAAAAGAACACTCAACTATTGCAAAATGGGATAAAGTTCAGTAAGGTCAATGTAGCAAATGAACTTAAAGCTTTAGAAGCGAGGAAGGCCAACTAATGTAGACAGCTGGGGAGTCATTAAAGGGTTTTAGGCAGAGAAGTTAACAGTCACGTTTGAGATTTAGAAATTTCTCTGGCTGCAGTGTATTGTCTAGAATGCAAGGGCTTCAGATTTTTTCTGCCTCGGTGAACAGTTAGAAGAGTTCTATTCACAGATAGCATTAGCTGTTTGATTTTGAGCCCAAGTTAGTTATAAGTGATTTTAGATATGCAAAAAAAAATAATAATTCCTTAGGAAATACGTAATTCCAAGGTAGCACCATTACAGTGGAGTTGAAAGTCAAAAAAAGAAACGCATTTAGAGAAGGAAGTTGTGCATGTTCTGGGGAGATAAATTATGTTGAAGAGTAAAAGCTGAAAAATAGTAACATTAAAAGGAATTTTTTAAACCCCATGTCGTTAGCAGCCGCTGAGTCAGCCCCTGACTCATGGCGACCCCATGCACAAAAGAATCAAACGCTACCTGGTCCTGCACCATACCCATGATGGGTAGGACCAATGTGATCCAAAGGGTTTGCAATGGCTGATTTTCAGAAGATTGCCAGGCCTTTCTTCCTACTTCAGTCTGGAAGCTCCACTGAAACTTGTTCAGCATCATAGCAACATGCAAGCCTCCACTGACTCATTAGGTGCATTGGCTAGGAATCGAACGTGGACCTCCTGCACGGAAGGTGAGAATTCTACCACTTAACCACCAATGCCTCATGCAAAAACTATTTTGTATGTAAATATGACTCCATAATCACTTACCTGCCTATCACAGACAACACAAATGGTTGTGGAAGCCATGCTGAAAAAATTTTAAAACAGGATGGAAACCAGTACAGAAATACTTAAAATCAACTTCTAGTTAAAATTTTAATATTAATATTGGTATTCTTGTTTAGAAAGCCTGCTATTATTGCCAACATTCTCTTCAGTTGAAGGTACAAGTTAAGAAAATAAAACTCCCAACCAAACTGGAAGAAACATTAAGGTCCATCTCATAGTACTTCCACATACCATATAAAATCTATTCTTTTTGAAAGATGTACAGACTACTGTTGGGTCAGCTTGAATATTCTGAAGAACAGGGTTTTCGGAAGCTTTCATCTCTATGGTAGTTGCAGCACGATGTTTTTTGGCTATTCCCTGGAACAAAGCCAGTTGCATCACTCTAATATTTTCTTGCTTGCCTAAGATCCGCACACACCTGGAAAATACAGTCATGTTTTATATATTTTGACTTGTAGGACTGTTAGTTTCCTTTGTGGTTACCTCAATATCTACCCCTATTTTTCTAAATTTATACCAGTCTTTACTTCTTTATATCGCCTTGACTTCCTCTCTATATGAAAAATCTGTCTACAAGTTTTAAGTCCCTATTTTTTGTTTTAATGTTGTCATCTTTTACATGCTGACATCTGTTTCCCTATTTTCAGTGTTTTAGCTTTGATTTACTTTTGTGACTTTCCTATCTGGGTTGATATCTGGTTGCTCTGTGCTGTGTTCTAGTCTTGGGTTGTTATCTGATGTTACTGATTTTCTAACCACAGGACTCCTTTTAGTATTTCTTGTAATTTTGGTTTGGTTTTTGCAAATTCCCTAAATTTCTGTTTATCTGGAAATGCCCTAATTTCGCCATCATGTTTGAGAGAGAGTTTTGCTGGATATATAATTCTTGGCTGGCAGTTTTTTTCCTTCAAGGCTTTATATATGTCATCCCATTGCCTTCTTGCCTGCGTGGTTTCTGCTGAGTAGTCCGAGCTTATTCTTAGTGACTCTCCTTTGTAGACGACTTTTCGTTTATCCCTAGCTGCTCTTAAAATTCTCTATCTTTGGTTTTGGCAAGTTTGATTGTCTTGGTGACTTTCTTTTGGGATCTACCTTATGTGAGGTTTGATGAGCATCTTGAATAGATATCTTGTCATCTTTCACGATATCAGGGAAGTTTTCTGCCAACAAATCTTCAACAATTCTCTTTGTATTTTCTGTTATCCCTCCCCGCCCCCCGTTCTGGTACTCCAGTGACTCGTAGGTTATTCCTCTTGATAGAGTCCCACATAAGTCTTAGGGTTTCTTCATTTTTTTAAATCCTTTTATCTGATTTTTCTCAAATAAGTTGGTGTCAAGTGCTTTATCTTCAGTCTCACTAATTCTGACTTCCATTGCCTCAATTCTGCTCCTATGACTTTCTATCGTGTTGTCTAACTCTGAAATTTTATTGTTAATCTTCTGGATTTCTGATTGCTGTCTCTCTATGGATTCTTGCAGCCTGTTGAATTTGTCATTATGCTCTTCTCCCATCTTTTAAATTTCCTCTATTGCTTGTTCTGTGTTTTGCTTTATTTCCTTCCTAATTTCTTGAAGAGTTCTGTACATTAATCTTTTGTATTCTATCTCCAGTAATTTCAAGAAATTTTCCTCCTCTGGAAAATTTCTAGATTCTTTATTTTGGGAGCTTGCTGAAGCCATCATGGATTGCCTCTTTATGTGATTTGATACTGACTGTTGTCTCCGAACCATCAATAAGTTATTATATTTATTTAATGTTTGCTTACTGTGTCCTAGCTTCTTGTTTGTTTTGATATTCCCGAATAGGCTGCTCATATGAACTAGTTTGATTATTGGCACCTTTGAAGCTCTAATGTCCTGTCACCAGGTGGTTAGATCTGTTAACTAGGTATGCGAGCTCAGGAGTCCACCCACTCCTCCTGTATGGATTCAGCTCAGGTGTCCAGGTAGATAGCCACCAAGTGTGCAGTGTAGGCTCTCACTTACAGTCCTAGACAGGCATGGGTGACTGGTGTAGGTACAGGCATCTGGCTTCAACAGGGGGACACACTCTGAGCAAGGCAGGGGGCTGACAGCTGCCCCCAAGTGTCCAGGAGGAAGGTATGTCCCTGTTCCCTAGAGCAAGTAGGTAGCTGGGTTTTGCTGTCAGACTATGAACACCTAATGCTGTTGGCTGTAAGGACTGGGGGGCACCTCTTATTCATGGGCCCCTACTGCAGGAGGCTAGGTGGTATGGGTGGAGCCACCAGTCCTCAGGCCCCTGATGTGGGTAGGTGAAGACCCTGCTTAATGGGCAGTGTCAAATGTCAAGAACCTGCCACTTCACAGCTGAAACAGTTGAAGTTAGACTTCCAGTATATACCCTGCTGTACTGTGGTAATGAGGGCCTATGCTGTTGAAATGGGCCCACACAAGTCTATGCAGGGGGAAAGGCATTCAAAGTCCATGGATCCCTTATGCCTGTGCCTAGGCAAAGGTTTCTCGCTTAGGCGAGCTGGCAGTTTATTTTTTCCTGTTTGTTGATTTTTTCACTCTCCAAGGCAGGGAGAATGGCTCCGGGTGTGTGACAGATCCTACTTCCGGCCCAGGGCACTCGGCAACTGCTGAAGCTGGTCCGGGACCCGGTGCAGAGCAGGGAATGGGGAGGTAAATGGGACAGAGGTTTTTCCCCAAGGGGAGTGTTTTTGATCCGTGTGGTAGGCCGTACGCAAGTACTTATCTTTCACAGATACAGGGCTGCTTCTCACTGGTTCTGCGTGGCTGTGTAGACTCTCTGGTGCTGGGTCTCTCCTGCTGCAGAAAACGTGCCTCCCGAGCACAGCTGTTTGCCTGCCTCACTGCTCACCCCCGAGCTGATCAGGCCTGAAGGGTTCAGGCTCTCACCAGGTCAGGTCTGACAACTCCTTGCTGCTTCCGAACCGTCTCTCCCTCCCCCTGCCACTCAGTCCGGTTCCTCAACTCTGCCTTTGATGTTCAGGGCTCCCAGATTGCCACATATAAATCGATTTACTTGTTTTTTCAGGTCTTTGTTGTAAGAAGGTCCACTGGAAGCATCTGACTACTCCACCATCTTGGCCCCGCCTCCCTCATGTTTTATATTGTCATAAGAACTTTACGGATAAAATCTAGGAATCAACTGTCCATTATGTAGAAAACAACTAGTGGAAGGAGTTCTTTAAAATGTTTCTCTACCAAATAATATATTATTTTTAAATTGGTAGGTGGCTATAATTCTCAGCTTAAAAAAACAGTCATTCAGTTATACAGTTTTAACCTATCTCCATTATTTTAATCTTTGTTTAAGCCTTCAAAGATTTTCTATTGCCAAGATCTATAATATAAACATGTTTATATGTGGGAATGTACATCATGGGACTTTTTTTCCCTTAAAATGTACTTTAAGTTCTTTTCATTTACATTCAGTGATAGTATCTGATTGTGGCTATTTTGTACTAAGACCAAATAGACTGTTTGCACAAAAGGCTTATTGTGGTTTCATGCATTTTAACTTCTGATTTTATGTCTAGCAGGATATAACGCTGAATTCTGTGGTTAAAATATTTGGCAACATTTAAAATGAACCAGGCTAATTTAAATCAATAAGCAAAAGACAGACTTAAACTTGTTAAAAAAAAAAAAAAAAAAACTCGAAACCATGCATATCTTCTTTCCATTTCTTTTACAAACATGAGTGGAAACTTATTACATTAGATTATAAACAAGCAAGAGACCACAGAAAAATCCAGTCAAAACATTTGGTTAAGTTTAGATATTTGGGACTATTCCACTTGTCTTGGAGCAAACAAAACTCCCATTGTTTCCCTGAAGGAGGAAATGGTTCCCCCTAAATGCATTTGTAAAAAACACACATATCAAAGCTTACCGGTTTGTTTCTACATTTATGACTTTAATGCCCAGCATTGTTCCATACAGCACGAAGTGTCCAGTTTCATCAAAAACTATATTAATTAATCTTACTGCATCCACCTTCTCCAGTTCACGTTCTACAGCCATTCGTCGGCCAAATTCCATGTCTGGTAGCTGCTGCCTCATCTGCTGCAGTTCAGTAAACATCTAGGAAACAAACCACTTCTTAACAAAAAAAGCTACATAATAAACGGAATCAGGATTTAAATAGAAGCAAAGTACACAGTAAGAGCCAGATAGTTTGTGTACTTACATATATTTTCTTAAGGAGAATTCTAAACACTATGAATACTAAAGTAAGACATCAGTAAGTTGAATCATAAAAAATAATACTTTACACTAACTGGTAACTGGTTCTTCTAATTAAAAAAGGAAACAGTTGGTTAATATAATTACTGCTTTTCTACAGAAATAACACCACCTCTTGCTGCCTTTTACAAGCTACAGACTAGCACTTTCCAGTAAAAATACAATGTAAGGCACAAACGTAATTTCAAATTTTCTAGTAGCTGCATGAAAATTAAAAAAGTGAAATTTATTTTATAATGTTTTATTTAACTCAATATATCTAAAATACTATCATTTCAACATTAATATAAAAAAATTGAGATAATTTACATTCTTTTTTTTTTTTTCATATTAAGTCTTTGAAAGCTGGTGTGCATTTTACACTTCCAGCACATCTCAGTTCAAACTAGCTACATTTCAAGTGCTCAATAGCCACATGAAGCTTGTGGCTACTGTACTGGACAATGCAGCTATGGACTGTGAGCTCCCTGAGCAAGGATCATGTGCCTGACATTATTAAGTGCCCAATTTTGGTTGAATGAATGAACTCTTATCACACTAACTTATGACAAAAATATTTCAAGTTATTTTGATATGGGACACAACTACAGGTATATTAGAATACCTGTTGTTGTCAAGTCAATTCTAACTCATAGCAACACTACAGGACACAGTAGAACTGCCCCATATGGTTTCCAAGGCTGTAAACCTTTACGGAAGCAGACTGCCACATCCTTCTCCTGCGCAGCAACTGGCGGGTTCGAAACAACTGATCTTTCAGTTAGTAGCCCAGCGCTCAAGCACTGCACCTCCAGGGCACCTCATATTAGAATAGCACCAAGTAAATATGATTTAGAATAGGTCAAGGTTTTTACAAGGGCTCTTTAGTTTGGAAATTTGATTTACTTTTCCTTAGATATTTAATACACAATTTTCAAGATGGGGTCACATCTCTATTACTGTGCACCAGCATTCTACTTTAGAAGCCCTGGTGGTACAATGGTTAAGCACTTGGCTACTAATCAAAACACTGGCAGCTGGAACTCACCTGCGATTCGGCAGGAGAAAAGTCCTGGTGCACTGCTCCCATAAAGATTACAGCCTGGGAAACTCTATGGGGCAGTTCTACTCTGTCTTATAGGGTCATTATGGGTTAGAATTGACTTGCCAGTACACATCAACAACAGCACTATACTAGCCTCCCAGAAGATGTGATGCTCTTTACATTTGGTTTTCTAGATATTCAGGGCATCAAACAGCAGAATTCAAAAGCAGCTCTCCACTACAGATGAAAAAAGCTAGACTTATGACCCATCTACTTCTATCTTTTCTTCATGCTTATCTTTGTTTTTTGTTTTTTTTTTTGCAAACCTGGATTTGAATTCTAATTCCACCACTTTCAGATTTTATGACCTTGAAAAAGCCTTTCTGAGCTTTTAAGTTCTCATATGTAGAAAGCAGCTAATAACAAACCATCTTTTGTTTATGCTTATCTTTGGTGGAGCAGTGGTTAAGCAATCAGCTGCTAACCAAAAGGTCAGCAGTTCGAATCCACCAGCTGCTCCTTGGAAACCCTATGGGGCAGTTCTGCCTTGTCCTATAGGGTCGCTATGAGTCAGAATTGATGTGACAGCAATGGATTTGGTTCCAATTTATTTAGATATGGGAAGAACAATAAACAAAACTCCAAAAACCAAAAGGAAGCATGTGCGTTAGAGTAAGCATGAAGCAAAAGTCTTGTAGAACAGCTAAAACGTCCAGTCATTAGGGTCTCTTGTCTCCAGTCTCAAAGAGACAGAGAGACTCATCTATATTACACTGCTTATCCATGTGCCAGGGGTAGCCCAGAATGCTGGACTGCACTCTTGTAGTGGGGGACCCACAATTATTTCTGCTGGAGAGAAGACTCAGTTCCCAAGACTTAAGACTCTACAGGTGGTCATCTGCCCACATACAAGCATTTTATCAATGTTACCTCAAGTTGGTAAGTGCACTTGAATTTTTTTAGAGTCTTCTAGCCTTAACAGCAACAAGCCCTGGTGGGGCAGTGGTTAAGTGCTACTAACAGAAGGGTGAGTGGTTTGAATCCACCAGCTACTCTGCAGGAGGAAGATGTGGCAATCTGCTTCCGTAAAGATCACAGCCTTGGAAACCCTATAGGGCAGTTCTATTCTGTCCTATAGGGTCACTATGAATCGAAACTGACTCAACATCAATGGGTTTTAGCCTTAATAGCAGGGCCCCTGTGATACAGAACTGTGTGTCTATATGCAGTGGCCCTGGTTAATAAATACTAAAAGATACAATTTCAAACCATCCTATTCAATTTCTTGTTTTAAAAGTAGGACTCTAACTAGTTAACCAGAATGCTCCTTAGAAGCAAGGATGGCGAGACTACATCTCGCACATACTTAGGACATGTTATCAGGAGGGATCAGGCCCTAGAGAAGGACATCATGCTAGGTAAAATAGCAGGTCAGCGAAACAGAGGAAGACCCTCAATGAGGTGGATTAACGCAGTGGCTGAAACAATGGGCTCAAGCATAGCAACAATTGTGAGGATGGTGCAGGACTAGGCAGTGTTTCGTTCTGTTGTGAGCAGGGTCGCTACGAGTCAGAGCTGACTCGATGGCAGCTAACAACAATAACAACTAGTTAGAAGCTTTTTCCCCCTTTAACATGAAATTGTGAGAGTCCAGTCATTTATTAGTCACATGGGGATGGCACAGGACCCGGGCAGTGTTTAGTTCTGTAGTGCATGGAGTTGCCATGAGAAGGGGGCTGACTTGACAGCAGCTAACAACAACAACAAGCATTGGAGCATTATTTGTAGCATTACTAGTCACTAGCATTGTAATTAGCTAATTGGCATTTGGCTTTTTGGGTAAACTCTCTCATTCTGAATTTCAACTTCCATCATAAGCTTTATTACTGATCTCTTATCACCTCAGTCCTACCACTCTGACAAATGTTAAAGGCAACATGAAGAACTAGAAAGAGAGTGGATTGAAAAGCTCGGTAGATGAGTGTTAAGAGATTTATGTCCAGAGATTAGATCCTGAATATTTGTTTTCTTGAGCAATATTTCTTTTTCTCAGGAATATTTGAAGATCTGCAAGTTGATAAAGTTTTAAAATTATCTTTAAGTTGCAAGGAACATCCAGTTTTCAGCAACCATAAAAGATGAAAACAACACAAAGAAAAGGGTGCCCCTCTTCTTAAAAGAAGAGTGGAAAGCTATCTTCTTCCAATAAGAAAATGAATTATGAAGATGATTTGGTTAGCAAACAGATCTTCACCTTTGTCTAGATTCATATTACTTCAGGCCGACTACCCACCTAACTCTTTACCACTTGCCACCAAAAAAAGAGTGTCACCAACAAGATAGTATTTTTGAAGAGCTTAATGGGGGGAATCCCACGTAACCTGGCCATTACCAAAGACTTTAGAATTTACAGTCATATAATAAGCATTACTGCTACAAAGGTTCAACTCAGACTTTCCAAGGACTCAACATACCATTAGCAGTCAGAGAACCACCTGAAAGAGCAGAGTTGATGAGATCCATGTAGCCACAAAAACCAGTTAACTTTGCATACTCTTAGTCTACAACTACATGTTCTAACAAATTCTTGTAGTATCCTAACAAGTCATGGTAAATTCACTCTTTCAACAACTATGTGAGTAATGATTATGTTTCAGGCATTGTTTTTAATGCTGGAAATAAAATCATGAGCCAAAATAGATATAGGTTCAGATCACACAGAGGTTAGTCTACTGGGGATGATACACATTAACCAAATAAAACGACCATACAAATGCTCTAAAAGAAAACAGAATGATACAAACTCACATTTAAAAAAAAAAAAAAAAAAAAGGCTGTTCTAGATAGGATGAACAGTGAGAGCTTCCCTGAAGGACTCTTCAATTGAGATCTGAAGGATAAGTAGGTATTCAGTAAGTAATGGGAGGATAGTGGGAAGGGTATATTCCAAGCAGCAGGAACAGCATATTCAAAAGCCCCTGTGGTGGGAGGCATGTTCAAGAAAACGAAAGGTGCCCTAACTGGGTAGAGAAAGTAGCAGGGAGAAAGGAGATTTATGTAGGCTGGAGTGGTAGCAGAGGCCACAATATGGAAGGTCTGGTAGGCCATGATTTTGGTCTTGATCCTAAGAACAACAGGAAGTCACAGGAAGGATCTAAGCAAAGGAATGACATGATCAGATATATGCTTTTAAAAGATTACTCTGGCTGAAAAATGGAGAGCAGATTAAGGGGATGCCAGAATAAATACAGTTGGTAGGCCATGCAATAGGCCAGGCAAAACATCATGAACTAGGGTAGTAACAGCTGTGCTGAAAAGAAATGGATGGATTCAAGGTATATTAAGAAAGTAAAACTGACAGAACTCATGGAAGGGTAGGGAAAGAGAGTTAAGGATGCTTCCTAGTTTTCTTGCTTGTGCAACTAAACGGACATGGAGACAGCAAAAAAAAAAAAAAGGATAAGAACTGGTTTATTTATAATAGAAAGCTGGGGAAATAAACTTGACAGTAGACATATAGACAGGAATGAATAAAGAATGAGTAGAGAACTGAGAGAAAATGAGTTTTGAGAATCTCAGGAAGATGGATTTGCAAACAAAACAAAGCTGAAAAGGACAGCCACATAAATACTAGGATGACTGGTTGGGAAAGTTATCACATCATAAACCAATGGAAGAGTTTCAAATAGCAACAATGGAATACAGAAGATAGTTGAATAATATCTTTAATGTGCTAAGAGAAAATAACCATCCACCTAAACTTCTATATCAAAAATAACTTTTAAAAAAATAGCATAAAATAAAGACATTTTCAGAAAAGTAAAATCAGATTAAATTTAAACTGTACTTACACTTAGTGATTCATCAAAGACTCTCATGAGTTTTCCAGTTAAAAACCTGAAAATTCTAACTTTTCTATCAGAACCAATAGTGGCTATTTTCTTCCCATCAGGTGAAAAACATATGCTGGTTGGATAAGCCTTGCACTTGGCGAATTCATATAAATCTGTGTCGGTTTTATATTCCCAGTTCACATTTTTTGGGAATTTATATTCATGAGGAGGCCCAGTCCAGTATTCAATCATTCCGGATTTGTCAGAAGATACTACGGCTTTGTAAACTGCGTTTAACCGTATCTGAGTAAGGGGTGATGTATGGAGTTTGTCAAATACATGAAGTGGCTGGTTATCTCCTCGACCATCATAAATGAAAATTTTTCCTGTACTCTTCTCAGAAGCAGCAACTGAAGATATGGCATCCCCTGGGCAATAGATCCACTCACACTGTCCAGGAAAATAGCTAGAAGAGTAAAGAATTGAGCCAAAAAATAAAAAAGTCAATACAATAAGTAAGTATCCCCTACCATTAACACCAAAAAAAGTCCCAGCCAGTGACTTAGCCAGTTTTGAACTACTTGTTCAAAAGTAGCAGAGAAATACAGAATGTGGTGGAAGAACAAGAATAGTTGCTAATTTATCTCCTTCTGACCTCATCAATACAATGATGATAATTTCTGAGGATCTAGCAAACCCCAAGAAGAAAATTGCATGTAGTAGCCCATTTACTTCCCTTTGGTAGATAAAGAAAGCGAATCAGTCCTGGGCCTTAGATATTCTGGGGCATAGCTTTTTGAATTTCTGTAACACAGTCTATGCATAATTTACTTTTAAACAGGAAAGCATGTAACAGTACACTTTGGAAATCCACACTTGAAATATTTAAGATAAAAATATTTTAGTTATGGCTATGATTGACAAACATTCTCAAATCACACTCTTGTTATTACTACCTTGATCTTGATATTAAAACTAAAAGCTTTGGACATGCTGCCTGATGAACAAAGTGTAAAAAGATTTGGGACAGATTTAATCAGCATACCAAACTTATATATTCAAATGAATATTGTTCCCTTCAAATTAAGGCAGTCAGTAGAAGTTACATAGTTATTTTAATCATATTGCTGATGCTCAAAATCGTTTTGGAAGTCTTCTTTTAAAATTTCCATCAAAACCTGAAATAATATTCTTTTGAGTATCTTCAAAGGTGGCAAACATTCAACATTTGTGAATGGATTTTATTATTTAAAAATAGCTAAAGTCTGTGGAAACAAAGCTGGGGAATAAGACAGATGATTAACTTTGGTAATTCTATTTGCAGGAAAAAAAATAAGTTGTGACCATAAATAATGAGACATTTCCTTTAGCGGCCTACAAACTGATTTTGAAGGAAATTCCACAAGAATTTCCAACAGTGTTTCTAAAAATGCCTCAACTTGCAAACTGACATTCATTTAGATATGTATAAGTTCAGCTTGTTATCTTAATTAAATACATGCAAAAAGGAAAGTACTAGTGTCATTATTGTACAGTCTAACCACATAGTTTGGGTATTAATATACACTCCAAGATTTAAAATCACCAACAAATAAACCTAATTCCAAAAATGTGCTTAAGCCTTATAAGAACACAATACCATATTACTGAACTAAGTACAACAAGGAAGTTAATTTACTCAGTATCAGTAAATCAGACATGATGATAGAGCCACATTAATTTACTAAATGCTGCTAAGGAGATACAATAAATCATTGTTATGATGCTATCTGGAAATTTCTGCTGTGATTAGTCATGACAAAAACCACAGCAGAAACCTCCAAGCAGCCATACACCAAGCATTCATCGTATCTAATTTTCCTAAGCAATACCCAAACCAAGGCATATTTTAACGGCATAATATATTCTGTTTAGAAATAACCTCTGAAATGGTTAACTGTGATTTAAAATTTATTTCACTAAGTTAAAAAATATATACTTTAAAAAAGACTCACCCGAGTTTCAGCATATTGATCATGTCAAAGTTCACTACATCAAACACCTTCATTGCTTTATCATCACCCACAGAACATAACAAAGCTCCTTCAGAGCTAACTGCAATACTCTCAATAACTCCTATTTAAATAAATCAAATTAAAACATCCTAGTGAATACCAATGTAAAAATTGCAAATGATTCAAAGAAAAACAAAACAAAACGTATTTTAAAAGAAACATGGTATTTTCAAAGAAACTTTATTTAGTACAGTTTAAATGAGAACTACCAAAAAAGAAAAATGTGAAATCCTTACCCAGGTGGCTACGAAAATGTTTAACAAATTCAATTCCCTCTTCTATTTTTTTCCAGAACTTAACGTGTCCATCATGACTGGCGGTAATGATAAAATCTGTCCTGCGTATACAAAATTTTTAAAGTTAATTTCTAAGAGAGATCTAGTAATCAATCAGTACCCCAAAAACAATCATTCACTGAGAATCTTTAACAATTTTATAGTACTTTTTTTAAAATCTTTCTTTATGCAGACCATTGTATTAGGGCAGGATATTAAAAATTTTGAGTATCTTCTAGATATCGTTAACAGTTGCTGTTGTACTTATTTTAATCTCCAGAGGCAGGGTCATATTTGAGCTAGGACATGAAGTTTAAAAAAAAAGAAATAATCACTAGCATCACTGGACCTCAGGGTCCCTCCCTTAACACTAAAATTACCTACAGGCAGTCTAACTTACTTAAGCATTTTGCCAAAGTTGATAATTAAATTTCAATGTACTACTTTCATATGCAGCAAAATTCAACACAAGTATGTTCTGTATTCTAATATATTTTAGTTATTTAAGTATCAAAAAGGCCTTGTTTGAAATAGCTGCCCCTTAATGCATATAAAAACAGATACTATTTATTGAAACCTAGCATATTTCAGATACTTTACACACATTACTTCAGTTAATCTTCATATTAACTCTATTAGGGTAGGTATTCTTATCACCAAGGAGCCCTGGTGGCACCAAATGTTCAGCAGTTTGAACCTACCAGCCACTCCGGGGGGGAGAAAGATGGGGCAGTCTGCTTCTGTAAAGATTACAGCCTTGGAAAGCATTGGAAACCCTATGGGGGTAGCTCTACTCTGTCTTGTGGGGTCACTGTGAGTTGGAATCGACTCAACGGCAACAAGTATTATTAATCACCATTTTACAAATGAGGAAATAGTATTAAAATGTTAAATTTACTTGCTCTGGCTCCATAGCAAGATAGCAGCATTCAATACCAGATCTGCTTAACCCCTAAGACTATGCACTTCTATTACTGCACTGCCTTGGGTAAAAAAACAAACAAAAAAAACTTGAGGAGAGAGTGATAGCAATCCTAATACCTATATGCTGCTTTATACATTAACAACTTTGCACTAGGAAAGGTGTTAATGTTGGATCAGAATTATCCTACACATGAAATATATATTGTTTACTTAGATTTATGTCTTAAATGTTTTCTCAAATTCAATTTTTCTCTAACAGATAACAAATAAACTGGTCTGAAGAGCAGAGTAAAACAATTCATCTACTTCTCTCCATACTCATTGCCAGTATCATCCAAGCCACCATCATACCTCGTCCAGATTTCTATACCAGCCTCCTAACTGCTCTCCCTGTATCCATTCTTGCCCTATTTGAATCCATTCATCTCACCACAGCCAGTGATCCTTTAAAAAATAAATCTGATGTAACTCTCCTGTTCACAGGATAAAGTTCAAAATACATATAAGGCACAGAAAGCCTTTTAGGATTCAGCCCTTGCCTTTTCTCCAGCCTTATCTGCCATTTAACCATTTTAAACCTCAATTTCCTCATCTATAAAATGAAGATCACATACTACCTCACAAGACTGTTCAAAAGATAATTTATGAAAAACCTTTAGCACCTGGACATACTATGAGTTCAACAAACTGAATATTACTATCACTACCCTTCTCCCAATCCCTAATTCTGCCTTTATGAAGGTCATCTGACATTTTTAGAATGTCTTACTTCCCACCATTGTCCTGTTAGTGCTAATAAGGCCAGGTAACAATTATTCTCATCTTACCTAATGTACTCTCTTCTGGGAAGCTCAGACACTACCTGGTTTGTCCCACTCTTGGCGTTTATCTCCAAAGGACATACACACAAACTAGGGGGCTCTGTTTTAGAGAATATATTGTTTGTGTGATGCAGGAAGAACATACAGGCCTTTTTTATACTCAGACTATCACAGAGCCTGTGGAATTAAAGAGAATTCCATAATATCCTGTAATTTCTATAAATCCACCTAAAAATTGAAGCATTAAAAAAAGAAAAAAAAACAGCTCAGAAAAAAAATTAAAAAGTTAAGATAGACTTACTTGGTGCACACCACATGGGTAATAACATCTCTATGCATGTAACTGCGCTCATACATGGATGCACTGGGGAGATTGTCAAGATAAACTCTTTCAAACTCTAGAACTTAGGAAAAAAGTAAAGTAAAAAATTAACTTTTAAGATAAATGGAGCTAAATGCTAGTTTGTATTTTCTTTATTTCAAATATTTTAGAGTCTATCTTGTATTTTCTTCTAGATTTTAATTGTTTTCAATTTCCATGTAATGATGAAAAATATCCAGTGTCTGCTACATCAGTGGTAATTTTTGTTATAGTACTGAATAGCACCATTATTTAGTCAGTCATGACAGGTTCTTGGGTATTATGTAGATGTTTAACTTATCCCTAGGACTTAAGTGGATATGGCTTAATATGAAGGCATCACTAAAACAGGAAAAAAAAAAAGTCTTAAGGTTTCATGAAAATCTTTCTAATCATGTACATCCAATTGTTAGTACTAAATAATTAAGGAGATCAGTAGTCATCTATAACCTGTCTCAGTTTATCTTTAAGGCACTGATCTTCTTAGAAGTTAATGATTCTGGATTTGAAACTTTTAAACACAATAGAATGCTTAGATTTTTAGAGCAGAGAAAACCCTAAAGATGATCAAGTTGAATGCTTCTCAAATTTTTTTCCAGGGGCAATCTAACTACCACCAAGAAATACTGATTCCATTATATGAGCTATGAACAATTTTACTAGCAAAAAATGACATTATGTGTGTACCAAATAATCCAACCATGGCCAAATATGCCTATAAATTAAACACGATGAGCGTTTCAGAGTTTTTCATAACTGTTCTAAAGCAGACTTGAAGTTGTCTCCTACAAACTATTTTCCCCCTCATTTTTAGTAACAGAACCTCCATGTTTATACGGGTATGTATATTAATTTCAAGCTATAAGATGACCTTTCTCACCCTCTCATGAAGTTAGGTGTGACCATGTGCCTAACTAAGTTCAGGCCAGTGAGATAAAAGTGGAGGTGCTGTGTGATAGCCAGGAAGTTCTCCTTAAAAAGAAGGTACACCCTTTTTCTCTTTCTCAATCCTATACCTTGGAATTGGGGTATGATCACTGTAATTCTAACAACCACTCAGGACAATAAAGATGAGGGTCATACCCTACTGATGTTAGGACGGAAAGCTGTAAAGAGCCTAGGAGCCTGCTGACTTTGGAGCCTCCGTATCAATCCTGGACTGCCTACCTTGGTACTTCTTTTACATATGAGAGAAGCATACCTCTATCTTTTTAAAACCTATTATCATTTTGGCTTTTTCTGTGATATGCAGCTAAATTTAATCCTGCATGATACATATTCCTTTTGCTGTTTGTTGGTTTACTTATTGAACAAATATTTTATGAGAACCAAATAGGACATGACATCAAGGAAAATAAGACATAGTTCCCATCCTTAAGAAACAATCAATTCAATTAAAGGCAGTGCCATATATTCATATATAATGTCTTTCTGAAAATGTGTAAAAAAGCCCAATGTCCAAAGTTCATGGTGAAGAGGATGGCTCTATTTCTAGAAAGCTAAAAATGTTAAACTCCTATACTTTTGGACAAAATCTTCAATGATATTTTTCTAGCATTTCATATATGTTTTTTAATTTCAAGTTTTCTTCAAACTGAATACAGTACTGACTGGCTGAGATCCAACGAGCATCTGATTAAGGACATTTGCACACCTGATTTCCATCTTTGTCTCAATTATATTAAGTTTATGAAATCTTTACCTCTTAACACTAATATCAGACTTTGACTGTTGATTTTTCAATTTTTTCCCATTTCAGTTCCATAAAATAAGGACATACAAAAATACTCAAGTGCAGTAAAACAATTAACAGCATAACCACTATTTATTCACTAAAAAAATACTTATTGAGCAACTGCTATATGCAAAGCACTGTATCAAACACTGCAGAAAACAGGCATGCTCCTTGCCTTTACGGTGCTTACAGTCTTAGAAATGGAGAGAAACACTACTCAGACAATCACATGGATAAATACACAACTACAAATTGACAAGTGCAATGAAGGGAAAAAACATTTTAAAAATTAAAAAAAAAAAAAACAGGAACACCTGGCAGTAAAAAAATGTACTTCAAGGGTGTTAATGTACAATGTTAAAAAAAGCAGCTTCTCCAAAATTTAGATAAAATGTGGGGGCTATTTATAAATTCAGTGTGATAAATATTACTTCAGAGTTATATGAAGGTGCCTTAGAAGCCCAGCCCAGACTGGAGAAGTCATAGGCTTCCCAGAGGTGACAGCTGAGCTGAGCACTAAAGGTTGAACAAAAGGTAGCCCAGTAAAAAGGATGAGGAAAATTATTCCAGGCAGAGACACATGATACTTGGGCAGGCATCTGAGGAGGAAAAGAACATGGCTTATTCTCAAGTGGTTTAGTATGGCTGGAGCACAGAGTAAGGAGGAAAGAAAGAAATGGAAGATGTGGCTGGGGAGGTAAGGAGAGATCAGATCATAAAGAGACTTGTAAGCCATGTTAGGGAGTTTGGACTTTATTTTGAAAGCAGTAAGAAACAGTTTTAAGTAGGGGGAGAGTGATACAGTAACATTTAAGTCTGGAAAGATCACATTTTAATGGTCTTAAACATTTCACAGAAATACATGGAACACAAGAAAATTTAATCTATCTTTTTCCCCACCTCTTTTATTTGATCAAAATTTGTCAGTATTCACTTTAGTGGCAAATGCTCTGGTCCATGGTAGCTCATAAATATGGTCTGAGAATCACAGACCTTGGATTTTAGATGAACGAGCTTGTGATCCAGGAAACTTAAGTAACTTTCCCCAGGTCAGAAAACCCATTAGTGGAAGAGTCAGGGTTGAAGTCATCTTTATTTACCAGTTACAGTATTAAATATGCACTGCCTTCCTTCCGCCCCCAACACACTAACACTTCTGAGTCAGATTCCATATGAAGCCTTAGGGAGCGCCCCAGTACTCTCTCCAACCTGCAATGCAGGGCTGGAAATTCCAACTTCATATGGCTGCTGCTGGGATTAAATGGGGCCGTCAAACACATAGTTAAGTACAGTATATCCCTTTTTGAAAGTTTGCTTTATGCCACTTCACTTTTCCAAAAAGACCTACACTAGTACCTGTTTTCACTAACCCAAAGAAATCCAAAGAGGATTTTTGCTTTCAGGAAAAAAGGCAAAATGCTGAGAAGTGGAAACAGTGTTCAGTATTTGTTTTGCAGCCAGCGTTAAAGAGGTAGCGTGCACCCCGTGCAGCAAGAGTCGCGTTGCAAAGCTCCTTTCCCAGGAACTACATTAGGCATTCCTGCTTTTACTATATGTTAATGTTATTTTAGGTTTTACGTGTTATTTAGTATGATTTGGTAGGTTATTTTTTGGGTGTTGGAACACTCAAAAACTTCCCATATAAATTAATGATAACTGCTTCTTCGCTTTATGCCATTTCGGCTTTACTAAAAGTTTCATAGGAATGTTCCACTTTCGGATGGCTGGGAAACCTGTACAGGTAATGCTCGTGTTAGCATCTATTATAAAAAAAATTTAAAAAAATCAGTGATCAGTAAGTGTTAGACATCATCAAAAAGTCGCTGTACCAAGCCCAAATCACTATAGAAATTACAGCGTATATAAAATGTACATAAACTATACACATTTTCCGAATACAGTATACATTTTCAGAAAGACATACATGAATATATGGCACTACTTTTAACTAAACGGATTGTTTCTTAAGGGCAAGGACTATGTCTTATTTTCCTATATGTTTCGGAAGAACATGCAAGTACGGAGTGGCCAGAAAGTAAGAAGGTGACCCTCTATTCTGAGGGCACAAAACCCCACAATCACATCCCTTTTCGGGTCTGGCTAGAACTCTACCACTCAGAGGCCTAAGCATTTCAACTTGCCCAGGGTCTTATCGCTGCAGCTACCTTTCCTTTTCTTGGCCAGTGTTGCCTCCACAGGTAAAGGCCCAACCCAGCGCTCTTCGTTGTCCTCATCATTCTCTTGAGCCACCACCACTGTCAGCTCCCTTCCGCTGAGTTCCGTGTTTTCCGGTTTCTCGTGGTCCCGGCGCCGTCTCCTTTTCAGCTGTGAATCGCTACCACCTTCCGCCGCCATATTGTACGAGTCGTCAGTATAGGCGCGACACTCGCAGCTCCGCTACCAATCTCAAAGCAGCGGCGCAGCCTTTTCGTCAGAGGCCGAGAGAGTTTCTGGATTGGCTGGAGCAGGTAGCGGCAGCTCCAATCAGAAAGCAGCGCGCGCACAAGTCCTGGGCCTGGCAACGCTGAACTTCCAAGGCTGAGGAGACCTGGAGTCGGTGCTTTGTCACGGTAAGAGTTGGGTGGGGAGGAGTGTGGTAACGGTTCAAACTTGCCGCTGGGGCAGGCAGCTCACAGGGTATGCGATTTCAGCACCGAAGGTTGGACCCTTACTGTCGGGGAACTGGATACCTAACGTCCAGCCGAGTCTTGAATCCCGCTGTTGTCGGGCTCCCGCGTCAACTACAACTCCAGAACCCCGCCGGTTACAAGAGAAAGAGGTGTGGGGAATTGAAGGGGCTGGCTAACTTGCGGACCTCCCATCAAGTGCTCCAAATATTCCTTCTCTCCCGAGCTCTTTTATTGTCGTACCCTCCCTGAAGAAGGTGATGGGTACTTGTTACTGTTTCCGGAGAGAAAACCAGCCACCTCAAGGTTTAACCTAACGTGGACCACAGAAGGTCCATTTACCCTTCTGCATTCTCCCTCGTCTAGGCTTTCGTCTCTTCGTGGCCTTAAGAACTTAAGGTCTCTCTCTCTCTCTTTAAATAGACTTATTTTTTAGAGCAGTTTTAGGTTTAAAGAAAAATTGTAGAAAGTACAGAGTTCCCATATACCTCCCTTTCCCCCTGCACACTATTTCTTCTATTATTAACATCTTGCATTCCTATGGTATGTTTGTTTTAATTGATTAAATAATATTGATACATTATTATTAACTAAGGAGTCCCTGGGTGGTGCAAATGCTTAACATGGCTACACCTCTAAAGGTTGGAGGTTTGACTCCACCCAGAGTTACCTCTGAAGAAAGGTCTAGCGAGCTACTTATGAAAAATCAGCCTCTGAAAATTCTATGAAGCACCAGTTCTACTCTGACACACATGGGGTCGCCATAAGTCGGAATTGATTCAGTAGCAACTAGTTAGCTTGGCTGGTTAAAATTAAAGTCCATTGTATACATTACAGTTCATTCTTTGTGTTGCACAGTCTGGATTTTGACAAACGCATAATGTCATGTGTCCACTATTACAGTATCATATGGAATAGTTTCCCTGTCCTAAAAATGCCTTTGGTGGCACTGTGGTTAAGAGCCATGGCGAGCTACAGCTGCTAACCAAAAGGCTGGCATTTGGAATCCACCAGCAGCTCCTTGGAAACCTTATGGGGTAATTCTTCTCTGTCCTGTGGGGTCGCTATGAGTTGGAATCGACTCAATGGGAACGGGTTTTTTTAAAAATACTTTTGCCTTTTCCAAAATGTAATACAGTTGGCATCATACTGTATGTATTTTTTCAGACTGGAGACGTGGAGGAGCCTTAAATGTGTATTACTAAGTGATAAAAACCAGTCAGAGATTTATCTGATTTGAAATGCACACCCGCAAGGCTTTTGAGTATACTTTTGAAACCAGTGTTTTAGGGAGATTATTTTGACAAATTGTATTCAATGGGTAAAAAAGAAGAGAGCCCAAAACACATGTCTGATAAAGGACTTGTATCCAAAATATACGAAGAACTCAAAACTCAACAACAAGAAAACAACAATCCAATTACAAAGTGGGCAAAAGATCTGGACAGACAGCTTACCAAAGAAGATATACAGATGACAGATAAGCACATGAAAAGATGTTTAACATCATGTCATTTCCAGTTGCTGTCAAGTTGATTCTGATTCATGGTGACCCCACGTATGTCATAGTAGAACTGTGCTCCATAGGATTTTCAATGGCTGATTTTTTTGAAAGTAGATCGCCAGACCTTTCTTCAGGTGCACCTCTGGGTGGGCTTGAACTTCCAACCTTTCGGTTAGCAGCTGAGCAAATTAACTGTTTGCACCATCCAAGGACTTTTCATATGTCATGGAATTGCAAATTAAAACAATGAGATATCACTGCACACCTATTAGAATAGCTAAAATCCAAAACAGTGACAACACCACATGCTGGCGAGGATTTGGAGCAACAGGAACATTCATCATTGGTGAGAATATACTTTGGAAGACACTGTGGCAGTTTCTTACAAAACTAAACATGGGCTTACCATATGATCCAGCAACTGCACCCCTAGGTATTTACCCAAATGAGTTAGAAAAAAAGTATGTTCACCAAAAAAACTGCACACGAATGTTTAGAGCAGCTTTATTCATAATTGCCAAAATTTGGAAGCAAACAAGTTGTACTTCAATAGGTGAATGGATAAACTGTGGTACATCCATACAATGGAGTTATTCAGCAATAAAAAGAAATGAGCTATCAAGCACTTTTCAGTCAGGTTCTACAATTTACTGCTTTGTAGCATGTCTAACTACCTGAAATCATATCATGTATTTAGTTGTCTATTTAGTTGTCTATTTATTTTGTTTGTCCTAGGGGAGAATGTAAGTGTCTTGAAGATGAAATTTTTTCATGTACACAGTTACAGCTACACAAAAAAAAAAACCAAACCGGTTGCTGCTGAGTCGATTCCGACTCATAGCGACCCTATAGGACAGAGTAGAACTGCCCCATAGGGTTTCCAAGGAGTGCCTGGTGGATTCAAACTGCCATCCTTTTGGTTAACAGCTGTAGCTCTTAACTACTATGCCAACAGGGTTTCCAGTTATAGCTATAGGGTCCGACAAATAGCACATATTAAGAACATATTCGTTGAATAAATGAATACAACTTAATGGGTACTTCCCATTGCTTTATTTCATGTATATTAATCTTCTTTTCCCAATTAAGAGTATGAGTTTCTTTAAGTTGGTATTAGATCTTTTAACGTTATATGGCATAGAATCCCTAAATATGGTGATATTCTTATCCTTCAGTAAATGATTGATTGACAATTGGAGTACTAACTGGTGACTTCAAGAGGTTGACTTGTTCTTCAACAAAAATGGGCTTAAGAATGCAGAATATGGGAAAGGGACCAAATTAAACTATTAAACATTTTTATTTATTTGTAGTCTAATGCTACATTGAATCCTGCTGATTTGCTGAGTCTCTATGTATGTGTGTGAATGCACGTGTATGTGTGTACACGTATACATATACACACACTCAGTTTCACATATTTGCATACTGATCATGTATTTTAGTGGTCTGTATTCTACAGAGTAGGGAAAGATCAATTTGTACGTAATTTTTGAGTTAAGGAATATTTACAAAAGAAACATTTAGCTTATTAAAATATTCTAAAATTTTTAATGAGTGATTATGGATTTGCAAACTTAAACTACATCTTATGGGTGTAGCATAGGAGCCCTGGTGTGCAGTCATTAAGCTACTAACTGAAAGGTCAGCAGTTTGAACCCACCAGCTGCTCCATGTGACAGTCTGCTTCTGTAAAGATTTACAGCCTTGGAAACCCTGTGGGGCAGTTCTGCTCTGTCGTACAGGGTTGCTATGAGTCAGAATTGACTCAACGGCAGTGAATTTGGTTTTTTGGGTTTATGGGTATAGCAGGAAAGATGTTTATAGCTTAAACATTTTTATGGGTATGATATGAGCTATTTAACCAATCTTCTACAAGTTGATATTCAGAATGTGAATAGTAAAATTAATAGCCAACCCTAATATAACTCTTTATATGCTAGGCACAGTTCTAAGAGCTTTACATATATTAACTCATTTAATTGTTTTAACAACCCTATGAAATAAGTAATATTATTATCTTCATTTTCCAAAAAACCAAAAACCAGTTGCCGTCAAGTCAATTCCTACTCTGGTGACCCCATGCATTGCAGAGTAAAACTGTACTTCATAGGGTTTTCAAGGCTATGACCTTTTTGGAAGCAGTTCTCCAGGCCTGCCTTCTAAGGTAGCTCTAGGTAGGTTTGAACTGCCAGCCTTTAGGTTAATAGTCATGTGCTTTAACCCCTGTGCCAGGGATTCCATCCTCATTTTACAGATAAGGAAACTGAGACTCAGAAGGGTTAGTAACTTGCCCAAGGTCCCACAGCTTGTAAGTAATGAAAACCTGTTGCTGCTGAGTTGATTCCAACTCACAGTGACCCAGTTGACCCTATAGGACAGAGTAGAAATGCCTTATAGCGTTTCCAAGGCTGTAATCTTTATGGAAGCCGATTGCTACATTTTTCTCCCACAGAGCAGCTGGTGGGTTAGCAGCTGAACACTTAACCACACCACCAGGGCTCCTTGTAAGTAATGAAGCCGGATTTAAACCTACACAGTCTGGTTGCAGAGTTCATACTCTTAAAATTTCTTATAGATAATGCTGCAGTAAGCATACATGTATATATTTATGCAAGTATATCTATCTGTAGCATAGTTCATACGAGTAGACTGTCTGGGTGAAAAGATATGCCTTTAAAATTTTGGTAGATGTTGCCTATTCTCTTACAAAGAGATTGATTCACCAGCAGTGCATGCCTCTTGTTCCATAATTTGTCAATATTATTTATTATCAAATGTTTCATTATTGCCAGTCTGAGTGAAAAATAACTCTTACTAATTTTTATTTCCATAAATAATGAGTGAATTTGAGAATGCATTTTTTTCATTTAAAAGGCATTTGTAATTTATTTTTTAAATTCCTCATTTGTGTCCTTTGCCCATTTTTTGTTGAGTCCTTGTAAATACAGGGGTTTATCTCATCTACGGCTAGCAGGTGTTAGGTGCAGTTTCATAGATATTTAAAGCAGGCGGCCTCTAAGTGGCTAAAAATCTGCTTATTTGAGGTATTTTTAAAACAATTGGATGTGTACAAATTTGAGTTTAGTGCCAATGGGCTTTTTTGGTCTAATGGGCCTCAGCTTGCTCTGAAGAAGTAAACGACTTGGGACCGATATATAGAGGTATATAGAGACCATGTTTAGCTCATTTATATAACAGGTACCAGTCATATTGCGTTAGGGCCCACCCTACGTCAATATGACCTCATATTTCCAAATAAGGTCACATTCACAGGTATTGGAGGTTAGGACTTCAACATATATTTTTGGGGGACACAATTCAACCCATAACACCTTTCCATTAAAGCGGATGACTATCCTATTACAGTGGATGAGCTGAATATACACTTATCTTAAGGCGACTCCTCTACTTGTGCACTAGATCCCATTCTTTCTTCAGTTCCTCTTCTGGATCAGTAATATTTCTTTCTCTTATTGTATCATATAAAAATGATGTATTTTCTCACATCTTAAACAAAATCCCTCTCTTGACCCTACGTTTCTTTCCAGCTACCACCTTATTTCTCTCTTTTCCTTTATAGAAAAAACTCCTGAAAAAATTTTATATACTGGATAGATACAATTCCTTGGCTTCTCTTCTCTCTTGAACCCACTCCAATCAGGCTTTCACTCCCACTATTCTACTGTAACTACTCCTATAAATGTTAACAAAGGCCTGTGTATTTACTCCAATGAAACTATTGTGACAAATTACCCCAAAACTTGGTGGTGTAAAACTATCATTTAGTATGCTCATGGATTTTGTTATTCAGGAATTCAAACAGGGCACAGCAGGAACAGCTGGTCTGTGCTCCACAGTGTCTGAGGCCTTGACTAGATGAGTCAAAGCCTGGGGGCTGAGTCATCAGAAAAGTTGTTTTTGTGCATGTTTGGCAGTTGATGCTACGTTTTGTCTGGGAACCTCATTTCCTTTCCATATGGGTTTCTCCATGTGATCTCTTCTTTTTGGGCTAACTTGGGCTTCCTCCCAGCATGGTGGCGGGTGGCTGTGTTGAAAGAGAGCCAGGTGTAAACTCTATTGCCTTTTATGGCTTAGTCTAGGAAGTTGTGTGGTGTCACTTCTTTCATTGTATTCTATTCATAAAGGCAGTCACAGAATCACACCAGGTTCAAGGAAAGTGGAAACAGACTCTGACTCTCTGTGGGGAGTGACAACTTGAAATATTGCTGTGACTATTTTTGGAAACTACAGTCTACCCCATCCATATTGCTAAAGTAATTGTTAATTTTTTGTTTATATCTTACTTGATATATTTCTAGTATTTGACACAGTTGATCCGTCTTCCTTGAGTAGTTTCTTATCTTGGATTTCAAGATATCATACTTTTGATTTTCCTCTTGCCTCACTGGGGTTCCTTCTCAGTTTATTTAGCTGGTTCTTTCTCATCTCCTCAACCTCTCTAGATCTGGAACTCTTCTCATTTCTATCTGTACACTCTCCTTTTTCTAATCTCACCCAGCCTCATGGCTTTAAATATTGTCTGTATGGTGGTGACTCTGAAATTTTATCTCTTGCCTGAAATTGTCCCCTGAACTCCAGACATGTATATTCAATTGCCTAATCAATGTACTCATTGCCATTGAGTTGATTCCAACTCATAACTACCCTATAGGACAGAGTAGAACTGCCCCATAGGGTGTCCGAGGCTGTAAATCTTTTGGAAGCAGACTGCCACATCTTTCTCCAGCAGAGTGGTGGTGAGTCTAAACTGCTAAACCCTTGGTTAGCAGCCGAGCAGTTAACCAATATGCCACCAGCGCTCCTAGCTCTACTAATAGACACCTCAAATTTAGCATGTCATAAATTGAATTCTTAAGGAGTCTGGTGGTGCAGTGGTTATGCACTCAGCTGCTAACTGCAAGGTTGGCATTTAGAACCCACTAGCCAATCCATGGGAGAAAGATGCAGCAGTCTACCCCCATCTCATTTGACAAATGTGGTCGATTTGATTCCTGTGCATTCCATCCAGCAAAGTCCACATGCATAGTCACCATTTATGTTGAAAAAAGGTATTTCCAATGAATAAACTATGAGAGAATAAATTTTTATTGTGTTACACCACTCAGTTTATTGCGTTAAGTCACTCAGGGGCCAACTGTGAAACAGGCCATCATTTGTTCATATGCAAGTTCAATTTGAAGCTAAAGAAAATTAAAAAGTCTATGATAGCCAAACTATGACCTTGAGTATATCCCACCTAAATTTAGAGACCATCTCAAGAATAGATTTGACCTACTGAACACTAATGACCAAAGAGCAGATAAGTTGTAGGATGACATAAAGGACATCATACATCAAGAAAGCAAAAGGTCATTAAAAAAACAGAAAAGAAAAAAAAAGGAACAAAATAGAAGTCAGAAGAGACTCTGAAACTTGCTCTTGAACGTAGAGTAGCTAAAGTGAATGGAAGAAATTAATAATAGAGCTGAACAGAAGATTTCAAAGGGCAGCTCGAGAAGACAAAGTATTACAATGAAATGTGTGAAGACCCGGAGTTAGAAAACCAAAAGGGAAGAACATAGTTGGCATTTCTCAAGCTGAAAGAACTGAAGAAAAAAAATTCAAGCCTCGAGTTGCAATACTGAAGGTTTCTATAGGTTCATTATGAGTTGGAATTGAGTCAATGGCAACGGGTTTGATTTTTGTTTTTGGTATGGGCAAATTATTGAACGAAGCAGGAAGCATCAAAGGGAAATGGAAGGAATACCCAGAGTCACTGTACCAAAAAAGAATTGGTCAATGTTCCAACCATTTTAGTGGGTAGCATATGATCAAGAACCGATGGTACTGAAGGAAGAAGTCCAAGCTGGACTGAAGGTACAAGCAAAAAACAGGTCTCCAGGAATTAATGGAATACCAATTAAGATGTTTCAACAAACAGATGCAATGCTGGAAGCACTCGCTTGTTTATGCCAAGAAACTTGTAAGATAGCTACCTGGCCAACCAACTGAAAGAGATCCATATTCATGCCCATTTAAAAGAAAGATGATCCAACAGCATGTGGAAATTATTGAACAACATCATTAATATCACATGCAAGTAAAATTATGCTGAAGATAATTTAAAAGTGGTTGCAGCAGTACATAGGCAGGGAACCGCCAGAAATTCAAGCGAGATTCAGAAGAGGACGTAGAAAAAGGGATATTATTGCTGATGTCAGATGGATCCTGGCTGAAAGCAGAGAATACCAGAAAGATGTTTACCTGTGTTTTATTGACAATGCAAAGGCAATCAACTGTGGATTATAATGAATTTTGGATAACATTGTAAAGAATGGGAATTCCAGAACACTTAATTGTGCTTATGTGGAACCTGTACATAAACCAAGAGGCAGTTGTTTGAATAGAACACGGGGATACTGCATGGTTTAAAATAAAAAAAGATGTGCATCAGGGTTGTACCCTTTCACCATACTTATTCAGTTTGTATGCTGAGCAAATAATCCAAGAAGCTGGACTATATGAAGAATAACATGACATCAGGATTGTAGGAAGACTCATTAACAACCTGTGATATGCAAATGACACAACCTTGCTTGCTGAAAGTGAAGAGGACTTAAAAACTTACTGGTGAAGATCAAAGACTACAGCCTTGAGTATGAATTATACCTTAACATAAAACAAAAATCCTCACAACTGGACCAATAAGCAACATCATGGTAAACAGAAAATATTGAAGTTGGCAAGGGTTTCATTTTACTTGGATCCATAATCAATGCTCATGGAAGCAGCCGTCAAGAAATCAAATGATGTATTGCATTGGGCAAATCTGCTGCAAAAGACCTCTTTCAAGTTTTAAAAAGCAAGAATGTCACCTTGAGGACTAAGTGCACCTGACCCAAGCCATGCTATTTTCAATCACCTCATTGCATGCCAAAGCTAGATAATGAATAAAGAACACCAAAGAAGAATTGATGCCTTTGAATTAAGATGCTGGTAAAGAATATTGAATATACCATGGACTGCCAGAAGAATAAGAAAATATGTCATGGAAGAAGTACAGCTGGAATGCCTCTTAGAAGCAAGGATGGTGAGACTTTGTCTCACATACTTTGGACATGTTATGAGGAGGGACGAGTCCCTGGAGAAGGACATCGTGCTTGGTAAAGTAGAGGGTCACGGAAAAAGAAGAAGATGCTCAACGAGATGGATTGACACAGTTGCTGCAACAATGGGCTTAAACATAGCAACGATTTTGAGGATGGTGCAGGACCAGACAGTGTTTTGTTCTGTTGTGCCTAGGGTTGCTATGAGTTGGAACTGACTCAACGCCGCTTAACAGCAACAATAGCAACATAGTTCTGGAGGCTAGAAGTCCAAAATCAAGATGTCAGCAACGTTGGTTTCTTCTGGAGGCTCTGAGGGAATTGTTCTATGCCTGTCTCCTAGGTTCTGGTGGTTGCTTATAGTCCTTGACATTCCATGTCTTGCATCTGCCTCATTCCAATCTCTCCCTCCATTTTCACATGGTGTTCTCCCTGTGTATTTTTCTGTGTCTCTGTTTTCTTATAAGAACACCAGTCATTGGATTAGGGCTCACTCTACTATAGTACGACCTCATCTTAATTCATTTTATCTACAAACACTCTATTTACAAATTAGGTCATATTCTGAGGTTCCAGGAGGACCTGAATCTTTGGGGGACACTCTTCAACCTTGTACACTTGGATCATTTCAATAGCTTTTTAACTGGTTCCTTGCTTCTATCCTAACTGTGTGTAACTAACCAAGTTATACTGTTAAAACAATTTGAATCATAGCATTCCTCTGCTCAAAACTCCAATAGCTTATCATGTCACTCAGAGTAAAAGCTCAAGTCCTTAAAATAGCCTGCAAAGCCTATATAATCTCACCCCTGTTGTCTCTCTGACCTGATCTCCTACAACTTTGTGCCTTACTCTCCTCTAGTCACACTGACCTCTTTACTACTCTAGGAACGCAACAGTCATACTTCTGCGTCCAGGCCTTTACACTTGCAGTTGTTTCTGCCTGGAGCCTCTTCCACTAGATACCCTGTGGCTCACTTCCTTACTTCCTTTATGTCTTTGCTCAGTTCTCAACTTCTCAGTGACCTTACATGACCACCTTATTTAAAGTTATATTGTCCCTACTCTAGCACTTCCTATGTTTCTTGTCTGTGCTGTGCTTTTTTCTGTAGCACTTATAAATCATTTGATATACTATGGTATATCTATATATATTTTTCATTTTCTTTTTGGTTTATTATCTGTCTTAGCTAGAAAGCAAGCTCCAAAATAGGGTTTTTATTTATTATTATTTTATTTATTTATTTATTTTTGGTCTATTTTGTTCACTGCTATATCCCTAGCTCCTAGATTAGTATCTGGCAGGTAATAGGTCTTCAAAAAATATTATCGAATGAATAAGTATTTTTCCTTTGGTTTTTCTTGTCATAAGGCTAAGAAAATCATACAGCACCATGTCAATGAATCAGCAAGATCTAGATCCAGTTAATACTGCAGATGTGGATGATGTTGCAGATGCTGAAAAAGAGCTTATTGAAGAATGTGAAGAAATATGGAAGGATATGGAAGAAGTAAGTATCAAGAGATAAAAGTGATATGTCAATTAATAAAAGATTTAAATCTATTTCAATAAAAGTTAGATGTAGGAAAGAAATAATTTTGTTGACTCCTGAGAGCAATTATATGATAAATATTTATTAATCTTTAGACCTATACTAGGTGAGAGATAGACAAAAAAATTATGGCAGTTCCTGCTGTCAAGGAAATTACAATCTTATAGAGGCAATAGCCATTATACTATGTTATACTACAATACTAGAAGTATTGTGGAAGAGGTTAAAAGACTGTACTTAGGAAGGCTGTCAAACCTAGACTGATGAGGTCAAGGACAGCTTTCTAAATGAAAGCATTCATTTCTAAAGGATGGATAGCAGTTAGCCTGTGAAGGTGGGGGAGATATACAAAGCAAAAACAACAAAATGTGTGAAAGTTGAGAGAGCTTTGAGAACTGTAAGTAGAATATCATGGCTAATGTAAATTTGGAGAAGGATGACTTGTGGGATGAGACTGGAGAGGTAATCAAGGGCAAGAGCATGAAGGGTTTTGCTGAGCTTATACTATGGGGAGTCATTAAAGGATTATAATCATGGAATAACATGATCAGATATGCAGTTTGTAAAGATTAATCTGGTAACTGTGAAGAAAGTGGAATGCAGAAGAGTTATATTAATAGTAAAAGAACATTTAGGAAGCTCTAGTAGTAGCCCTAGGAAGCTCTTTTATACTTTTAGTAGTAGTCTGGAGAGCCCTGGTGGCGCAGAGCTGCTAACTGAAAGGTCTGCATTTCAAACCCACCAGCCACTTGGCGGGAGAAAGACATGACACTCTGCTTCTGTAAAGATTACAGCCTTGGAAACTCTGTGGGGCAGTTCTGCTCTGTGCTATGCAGTTGTTATAAGTTGGAATCTACTCGACAGCAACAGGCTTGGTTTTAGTAATAGTCCTAGTAAGAAATAATGAAGGTCTAAATACTGTCATTGTAAGAGAGAAGAATGGATTCAAGAGATACTAAGGAGATGGTCGGACTTGAGGTTAACTGGATATAAAATGGGAGGGAATTTTTATGGATAGTTTCAAGTTCCTGGTTTGAGCCATTGGGTGGTTGGTAGGATTTTTCCCTAAAATAGAGGCTACAGAAGTAAGAAGAACACATAGTTAGGACTTTGGATGAAAGCATGAATTAATTTAGAAAATTTTGAGTTTGAAGTATATGTACAATTTGAGTTAATGAGATAGAACCACTTTTGATACACTACAAAATGTTACTAAAAATTTATTCTACTTAAACTAGCATAATGTATGATGTACTCTACAGACATTTTTAGCATCCTATTCTTTCACTATGAGTTGGAGTCGACTAGCCAGCAACGGTTTTTTTATACTTTGCAGTAAAGTTTCAGATTAGGGTGGATTAGTGGTTTTTTTTTTTCTCTTTTCTTCTTTTTAAAAATAGTTTTAACATAAGTCCTTGCTACTCTGTATCATTAATGGTTTTTCAAGATGATTTATAGAATCTGTTTTTTTGCTTTTGGTATTTTTTCAGTATAGATGTTTAGATTTAAAAATAAAATTTTCTTGTAGAAAAATACTGCAATAACCACAAGTAAATTTAAATTACCCATATTTTTACCTTTCAGATATAATCACTATCAGCAGTTTTGAATTTTTTTAATGGCACAGAAACAATGTCTCTCAAAGGCTTTATTTTCTTATGATCTTAACTACCTTGTTACCTATTATTTTTCTAATATGATACTTTCCCTCTTATTTTCTTGCCTTCAATTTTTCCATTATCTAGCTTCTAATTCACCCTAGCTATTAGTTTTTGTTCTTTTTCTTTATTTCCTTATACTCACTTTATTCTGTATAGGGTTTTGTACTCCTCTCCCCCCACGCTTTTTTTTTTTTTTTTTTTTGATGTATTCACCTTGGGATCTGTTTGTCTGCCTTCCTGATCTTCTTGCTTAGGAAGTGACAAATTTAAGCAAACTCTTTTCTTACATTAGAGAACTCTGATGATGCAGTGCTTAAGTGCTGGGCTGCTAAATGAAAGACTGGTGGTTTGAAACCACCAGCCAATCCGGGGAAGAAAGATGTGGCAGTCTGCTTCCTTAAAAGATTTATAGCCTTGGAAACCCTATGGGGAGTTCTACTCTGTCCTGTAGGCTTGCTGTGAGTTGGAATCAACTTGACGGCCATAGGTTTTTATTACATTTACTGGTATGAAAGGGGAGGGAAATTGTCTATGGCTTACGGTTTGTGACATGTTTTTCTTTACTTTTTAAATCAAGTGTCAGAATAAATTATCGCTTGTTGGCACGGAGACACTTACCAACTCAAATGCTCAGGTAAGAATCTTTTTTTTTTTCCTTCCTAAAAATAAGTAAGTGAAATTCATTGTGTTTTGGGAAAGAAGCGTATCTGTCTATATTTTTTCCAAGTATAATTGCTTTTTTAATACCTGTAATCATGGAGCCCTGGTGGCGCAATGGTTAAGAGCTCAGCTGCTAACCAAAAGGTCGCCAGTTCGAATCCTCCAGCAGCTCCTTGGAAATCCTATGGGGCAGTTCTACTCTGTCCTATAGGATCATTATGAGTCAGAGTCGACTCGACGGCAACATATTTTTTTTTAAGGTGTGCTTAATCTTTCAAAAAATTCTCTATTCCATCTGATCTAAGAGTAAGAAGAGGTATTCTAAAGACTTTTGAACAAGATATTGTAAATAAATAATTTTTTTAAATTTATGTTTTAACAGCTATATACATTTTATAGCAGAATGAACTGCTGGTTGACTGCTATTATGATACCTTGTTAAAAATTAGAACAATGCACCACAACTACCAATTGGACCGAAACTACTATGGCCTCCACCAGACTGAGTCCAGTATACCTAGATGGTACCTGGCTACCACCACTGACTGCTCTGACAGGGATCACAGTAGAGGGTCCCGGACAGAGCTGGAGAAAAGTATAGAACAAAATTCTAACTCACAGAAAAAGACCAGACTTACTGGCCTGACAGAGACTGGAGAAACCCCCAGTGTATGGCCCCCGGACACCCTTTTAGCTCAGTAATGAAGTCACTTCCAAGGTTCACCCTTCAGCCAAAGATTAGACAGCCCCATAAAACAAAACGAGACCAAAGGGGCACAACAGCCCAGGGACAAGGACTAGAAGGCAGGAGAGGACAGGAAAGCTGGTAATAGGGGACCCAAGATCAAGAAAGGAGAGTGTTGACATGTTGTGGGGTTGTTAACCAATGCCATAAAACAATATGTGTACTAACTGTTTAATGAGAAACTATTTGTTTTGTAAACCTTCATATAAAGTACAATAAAAAGAAAAAATGAATAAAATTTAAAAAAAAAATTTAGAACAAGGGCTACCCTACATTTTGTTACAGTAGCTACAGATATTACTGTGTGAAATCTTAAAAAGATTAATATATCCAGTGTAATAATTAGAGCACTATGAAATTTGTTTAGAAATAGACAAATCAATTAGTGAAACAGATTAAAATCTAAAATATGACAAAGATGATAGTTCAAATCTATGGGAAAATAATGAATTATTTAATAAATGGTACTGGTACAACTAGATATCCATCTGGAAGAAAATAAAATTGGACCTCTGTCTTTCATGATATAATGGTACAATATAAATTCCAGATGGGTTACCAGAAAAATCTTGTAAAAAACTAGGAGACTGTATGTGTAATACAGGGACATGGGAAAACTTTTTGTCAAATAGTAGAAATCTAGACATTATGAAAGAAAACCAAGATATATTTGACCATATGAAAATTTAAAGGCATGAAATGATAAAAATTCCAAGAGCAAAGTCAATACACAAACGATATCAATGAAGATTCCCCAAAACTGATGGTTGTTGTTGTTAGATGCTGTCAAGTCAGTTCCGACTCATAGAGACCCTACACACAACAGAATGAAACACTGCCCGGTCCTGTGTCATCCTCATGATTGTTGTTATGCTTGAGCCCATTGTTGCAGCCACTGTGTCAGTCCATCTCGTTGAGGGTCTTCCTCTTTTTTATTGACCTTCTACTTTACCAAGCATGATGTCCTTCTCTGGGGACTGATCCCTCTTGATAACATGTCCAAAGTGTTTGAAACGAAGTCTCACCATCCTCCCTTCTAAGGAGCATTCTGGCTGTACTTCTTCCAAGACAGATTTGTTCATTCTTTTGGCAGTCCACGGTATACTCAAAATTCTTTGCCTACACTATAATTCAAAGGTGTCAATTTTTCTTCGATCTTCCTTATTCATTGCCCAGCTTTCAGGAGCCAATTTAAAGGTGCGCCTGCTATCCAAATTTGGTGTCATTAGAACATGAAAAGTAATAATGGCTATCATTGGGGATAATAATATGAAAAAAAAAAAAGAATCCAATCCACAAGATAGCTACTAGAGCTAGTAGACAAATTCAGCAAAGTTACAGGCTACAAGATCAACACATAAAAATCACCAGCAGTGAACAAGGAAATTAAGAAAACCGTATGCAATACATCTAAAATAATAAAATACCTAGGAATAAATTTAACCAAGAAGGCAAAAGACTTGTATACTGAAAACTACAAAATATTGCTGAAAGAAAATTGAAGAAGGTCTAAGTAAATGGAAAGACCAGTGTTTGTGGATTAGAAGACTTAATATTAAGATGTCACTACTGCCCAAAGTGATCTACAGATTCAAGGAAATTCTTATCAAAATACCAACGGCATTTTTTTTTTTTTTTTTTTTTTGCAGAAATGGAAAGGCTGATCCTCAAATTCATAGGGAATTGCAAAGAGACCCAAATAGCCAAAACTATTTTGAAAAAGAACAAAATTAGAGGACTCACACAGGATGCACTTAATTTCCCCAACAAGAAGTTGTAATAACTTGTATGAAGTGTTGTCTTCCAGGGAAGCTCATTTGATACTTTCTGCTTAATGTTTTTATTGGGTGCTGGTCATACAGGCATCCTCTTCCTAGCAGGTAGCAAAATACCAGACTTCCAGAAGGAAAGCAGGTGATCAGCATAAACAACATGGTTACCACAGTTTAGGCACAGTGAGCTGTTCTTTCAGTTATGTTGGTTAGAACCTTCTGGAAATCCCAGCTCCCAAATGCCAGCTAAGGGCTAACTTTGTGTGCAGGATTTTTTAAGGATAGCAGTCTCAGGCCGGCTATGTCACCTCTTTTCTGCCTACTTATTAACTGTAAAACTTCAGTATTAAAACTAAGTCCATTTTCTGATGCAAGGAATGAGATATTTTAAATGAAAAAATAGCAGACTTTCTCAATTTTTTTGAGCTTAATTACTTTAGAAATACTACTGCTATTTCGTTTTTTAGAAAGGGTTGTTTAATTTTATAGTCAGATCAGAAATAATTTGAGTATTTGCCTTAACTAGGCTTTGGCTAGCTAAAAGCTCTGTTTTATAATACAGTACAAGGCTGAACCATATGAAATTCTGGTTTTTTAATAGTTAAAAAATGAATATTGGTAATTGCTTATATTTCAATCTAATATAAGCAGGAATCCTCATCATTATATGATAGTTTTGCCCAGTTTCAATACTACTTTTTTAAAAATTGTGAATTCTTTCCTGATAATAATAATATAATAATAACACTTGTAAATCAATTTATATTATAGATCACAAAAATCTTTTTCACATTCTTATTTAATTATCTATAAAAGAAAATACTAAACTCTCTTATGGTATAGATTTTAAACCTTATAACGAATTATTAAATTTTTTATTGTAAAAAAATCACAAAACATTTGCCAATTCAATAATTTTTACATGTACAACTGACATTGATTAAGTTCATATTGTACAATCATTACCACTATCCTTTTCCAAAGCATTCCACCACCAGTAACAGAAGCTCAGTGCCCACTAAGGAATGAATACCCTTCCCCCTTCCCACATGCCTTATAGAGACTAATAAGCTTCGGTCTCTATACTTTGGTCTGTTTTATATGCGTGAGATCGTAACAGCATTTGTCCTTTTGTGACTGCTTATTTCATTCAACAGAGTGTTTTCAGGGTTCTTCCATGTTGTAGCACGTGTCAGGACTTCATTTCTCTTTATGACTGAGTAATATTCCGTTGTATGTATGTGCATTTTGTTTATACACTCATCTGTTGATGGACATACAGGTTGTTTCCATCTTTTGGCTACTGTGAATAGTGCTGCAGTGGACATTGCTGTACAAGTTTCTGATTGCATTCCTGTTTTCACTTCTTCTAGGTATATACCTAGGATTGGGATTGCTGGGTCATATGATAGTTCTGTGTTTATATAAATGCATTTTTACATAATTATATAAAGCTTTCAAAGAGACTTTAGGTTCTCTTTTCCTCTGACATTTTTCAACAGGTAATTTCATGATACAGAGCAGTCTTTGATCTGCTATGGGTTAAAAATGACACTGTTGTCACCCTTTTTGTATAAATAGTACAGTAATGCCCGTTGCATTTTTGAAATGTGAATTTTTGATATGTCTAAGTACCAATTTATTGTTATTGGGTGCCATCAAGTCAGCTCCGACTCCTAACGACCTTATGTATAACAGAACAAAATATTGCCAAGTCCTGCACTATCCTGGCAATCGTTGTTATGTTTGAGCCCATTGTTGCAGCCACTGTATCAGTCCACCTCATTGAGGGTCTCCCTCTTTTTTGCTGACCCTCTACTTTAGTAAGCATGATGTCCTTCTCTAGTGATTGGCCCCTCCTGATGACATGTCCAAAGTAAGCGAGATGAAGTCTTGCCTTCCTTGCTTCTAAGGAGCATTCAGCAAAATTTTTCTACCATATGATAGTAATGATATTGTTTGATAATTTGCTCATTCCATTTGGTCACCTTTCTTTGGAATGGGCACAAATATAGATCTCTTCAAGTCAGTTAGCCAGTAGCTGTCTTCAATACTGCATCTCAAGGCTTGAATTTTCCCTTCAGTTCTTTCAGTTTAAGAAATGCTGACAGTGTTCTTCCCTTTTGGTTTTCTAACTCAGTAAGACTCATATAAAGGAGAGATAAAATGCTCTGAAATTTAATTTTAAGCAAATAGGCACTTTGGTCTTCTGGTCTAATCAAGTCAGTAAATTTATCACATAGATTTACAATTAATGAAATTAGAATGACTAGAATCATCTAATATAAAAATATATTCATCCTAATTTAATCTTTGGCTAAGGGATATACAATTTACAAACAATTGTGCAGTAAAACTGGTTTTTATGTATTGTTCAAAGAACCAGTTGAATTTTATAATTATCTCCATGTATGTACTTAAACCTATTTTTAGCTTCTCAGCTAAAGTCAGTAGCAGTTTTTCTAAAAGGATGTAGAGAGCAAAAAGAACATCTTTAAAGCAACTATATCTAAAAAATGTTGACAGTAAATAACATCCTATTCTTTTTATTTTAAGAAATATTTATTTAGGAAGTAAACTACATGTGCTTGAGTTCTTTTCTTTTAATGTGACTGGTAAAGCAGAATTTATCACTTTTTAATTGTATATCATACCACTGCTTTAACAGGCAATTTATGAGCTATAATTAGTGTGGAATAAAGTAGAATTCTGTTTTGAGTTGATATAGTTTAAATTGCTGTTATGTTGGCTATTTATGTCAGGAATTTATATTAAAATATTAAAAATGTCTACACTTTCATGTATGAATAGCTTTAAATATTCCACAAGTAGTAGCTTTGTTTTATTCTCTTATTTTTATTTTTTTGTAGCTATCATTATTAATTATGCAAGCGAAATGTTTGGCCGCTGAACTCAATCAATGGCAGAAAGAAACTCCCAAAAGTAAGATTCTTATTTCTAGATTTGTGCTTTTGTACATAAATTAATGGTAAATGCATTTAATGATCACAAGAAGAATTACAGGATTCATTTGGCCTCCCTGAAATTGCCTAAGTTAAATTGATAACAGGAGGCCACCCCATCTTTTCTTTCTTTATATGCATGTTGTTTATATTATTATTATAGATGAACATATCTGTCTAACATTAGATTATAATAATCTTGATCATGGAGACCTTATCATAGCCATCCTTGCAGACACTGCCTTATGCTCAATACCTGCTGCTGTTCAGTCGATTGGACTCATAGCGACCCTATGGGACAGAGTAGAACTACCCCATAGGGTTTCCAGTGAGCTGCTGGTGGATTTGAACTGCCAACCTTTTGGATAGCAGCCGTAGCTTTTAACCACTGCACCACCAGGGTTTCTTATGCTCAGTAGAAACTATAAATTCTTTAATGAATGGATCTTACTTAATGAAAGAAAAAAGTTATTTATTTTTAGATATTTATTGACATAAGGACCACATAGATTATCGGTTGCCTCTAGACTTGTCTGACCAGGCCAACTGTTTTTGCCTTTAGTTGAGAAACACAGATGGCCTAAAAATTTGTATCTGTATCAACAAACAAAAAGGCAAACAACCCAATTAAAAAATGGGCAAAGAATTTGAATAGACATTTCTCCAAAGAAAATATACAAATGGCCTATATGCACACGAGAAGATGCTCAACTTCATGAGTCGTTGTTGTTGGCTGCCACTGAGTCGACTCCAACTGATGGCAACGCCAAGCACAATGAGTTCAGACCATTGTGTTCCATAATGTAGTAGATTGCCAGACCTTTCTTCTTACTCTGTCTTAGTCTGGAAGCTCTGCTGAAACCTGTTCAGCATTATAGAAACATGCAAGCCTTCACTGACAGACAGGTGGTGGCTGCTCTTGAGGTGCATTGGCTAGGAATCGACTGCAAGTCTCCTACATGGAAGGCAAGAATTTTACCTCTGAATCACCACTGCCCTCTACATTAGTCATAGGAAAGTACAAATCAAAACCACAGTGAGATACTTATTTCACACCCACTAGGATGACTATTGGAGCCCTGCTGGCTAAGTGGTTAAGAACTATATCTGCTAACCAAAGGGTCGGTAGTTCGAATCCACCAGCCGCTCCTTGAAAACCCTGTGGGGCAGTTCTACTGTGTCCTCTAGGGTCTAAGGTTGCTATGAGTCGGAATCAACCGTATGGCAACAGGTTTAGAATAGCTACTATTAAAAAGAGAAACCAAAAAAACGTTGGCAAGGATGTAAAGAAATTGGAGCTCTTGTGCATTACTAATGGGAATGTAAGATGATGCAGTCACTATAGACAACAGTTCGGTGGTTCCTCGAAAAGTTAAACATAGAATTATCATAAGATCCATCAATTCCACTATTAGATATATACCCAAAAGACTTGAAAATAGAGAGTCAAATAGATATGAGTACACCAACATTCATAGCAGCGTTGTTCACAATAGTCAGTATGTGAAAACAACCCAAGTGTTTGTTTACATGATGTGATATATACATACAATGGAACATTATTCAGCCATAAAGAGAAATGAAGTTCTGATACATGCTATGACACGGATGAACCTTGAAAACATTATGCTGAGTGAAATAAGTCAGACATAAAAAAGACAAATGATCCCACTTGTATGAAATATCTAGAATAGGTAAATGCATAGAGACCAAGCTTATAAGTTGTCACCAGGGGTTGGGTAGACGGGGACATGGGGAGTTATTCCTTAAGGGGTACTGAGTTTCTGTTTGGAGTGATGAAGAAGTTTTGGAAGTAAGTAACAGTGATGGTTGCACAACATAATGAATATAACTAATGCCACTGAATTGTATGCTTAAAAATGGTTAAAATGGCAAAAATTTTGTTATATATAATTTACCACAATACATTTTTATAAAAAATTATAGTAGTAATATCCAAGTAGCAGGTATTTTTCTATTTTAAAAGCCTAAATTTTTGTGTGTCATGTATATGTCTGTATTTATTATATAGATTATGCTTTTTCTGTACGTATCTCCCTTTTTCCTCCCGCACTCTCTGTTTTCCCTTTAACCTCCACTTCCCTTCTTAGTCTCCTTTGTAGGCTTATCCTTCTCTACCCCAAGGAGCAATCCTAGGCTATCTTTTCTCCTCATTCTCTTCCTAGACAATTTCATCCACATCCTTGGTTTTAATTTCTATATCCATGCCAATGTCCACTATCGTTCCACATCTTCACTACCACTTGTTATTGTCAGGCTTCTTAATTTTAGCAATTCTGGTGGATGTGTAATGGCATACAATTATGATTGTTATTTGTGTTAAACTGTTTATCCTTTTGCTTACTTAGCAGTCTCAAAGGCTGCTCATACTCAACTGTTAAATGGTGATGTTCTTCACAGGACTGTACTCAACTCTTTTTGCTTCTCACTCTACGTGTTATACCAGCATTATAATTTCTCCCCCTGTGTTTATATGTTTCATCTATATTAATGATTTCCAAATCTGTATATCCAAACTGACTTCTCTGCAACATCAGACTTATATATCTCTCTCCCTTCAAGACATCTTTTCCAAAATGTTCGACAGATACCTCAGACTCATAAAGTGAACTTCTCTGCATTCTGTGACCCATTGAATAGAATCTATTTGATCAGCCATGAATTTAAGAGTCTTCCTGGATTCTTCTTTTTCATATTTCACGTATAGCCAGTCACTAAACACTAAGCCACATTGCCACAGGCTTACTTCAGGCCTTCATTACCGATATTCTAAATTATTATAACAGGCCTTTCTCCCCTTAATTGGATGTTTTATTATAGAAATTAGGGTCTCAGGGTTAAATCAAGGTATCAATTAGGACAGCGTTCTCACCAAAGTCTGGAGAGGGATCTACTTTCAAACTCCCTTAGGTTGTTGGCAGAATTCATTTCCTTGTAACTGTGGTATTCGTGACAGCTTTGTTACATGTTTTTGCCCTTTCCATTGTTCTTTCTTTCTTCCAGACTCTCTTAGTTATCTAGTGCTGCTATAACAGAAATTCTACAAGTTGAGAAATTTATTCTCTCACAGTCTAGGAGCCTAGAAGTCCGAATTCAGGGTGCCGGCCCCAGAGGAAGCCTTTCTGTCTCTGATGGCTCTGGAGGAAGGTCTTTGTCATCAATCTTCCCTGGTCGAGGAGCTTCTCAGCACAGGGACCCTAAGTCCAAAGGATACGCTCTGCTCCTCGTGCTTCTTTCTTGATGGTGTGAGGTCCCCATGTCTCTCTGCTCAGTTCTCTTATATCTCAAAAGAGATTGGCTTAAGAAACAATCTAATCTTGTAGATTGAGCCCTGCCTCATTAACATAACTGCCACTAATCCCATCTCATTAACATTATAGAGATATGATTTACAACACATAGAAAAATTACATCAGATGACAAAATGATGAACAAGCACACAATACTGAGAATCATGGCCTAGCCAAATTGATACATGTATTTCTGGGGGACACAATTCAGTCCATGACACTGACATTCCAAGATTCCTTCTTTTATCATTTCCTTTCTATTTCAAGAACTTCCTTTCACCATTCTTTTAGGGTAGATCTGCTGGTTGACATATTTTCTTTTTTTTTTTTTTTTTCCCCTTGTTCGAGAATGTCTTTATTCCTCTTTCATTCTTTAAGGAGATTTCTACTAGATATACTATTCTAGGTTGACACTTCTTTTTGCACTTGAAAAATGTTGTGCCATTTCCTTCTGCCTCCCTGGTTTTTGATGAGAAATATGCTGATTCTAATTATTTTTCCCCTATAGGGCAAGCATTGTTTTTCTCTAGCTGTTTTCAAGATTTTTTTTTATCTTCACTTTTCAGAAATTTAATTATATGTTTTGACATGGATTTCTTTGAGTTTACCCTATTCACTCAGAGTCTTGAATCTGTGAGTTAATGTCTTTTGGCAAATTTTGGGCATATTCAGTCATTATTTCTTTTAATACTTTCTCAGCCCCAGCATCTTTCTCCTCTCCTGGAATTCCAATGACACAATTGTTAGATCTTATTATTATTATTTTTTTAAATAGTCCCTGAAGTTCTGTTCAGTTTGTTTTCGTTTTGTTTTTTCAGTCCATTTCTCTCCGTATTCTCAGTTTGGGTACTTTTTTTTTTTATTGTAGTTTAGATGAAGGTTTTCAGAACAAACTAGCTTCTCATTAAACAATTAGTACACATCTTATTTTGTGACATTGGTTAACAACCCTACGACATGTCAACACTCTCCCTTCTCGACCTTGGGTTCCCTGTTACTAGCTTTCCTGTCCCCTCTTGCCTTCTAGCCCTTGTCACTGGGCTGGTGTGCCCCTTTAGTCTCGTTTTGTTTTATGGGCCTGTCTGATCTTTGGCTGAACGGTGTTCTGGGGCCATACTCTCGGGGTTTCTCCAGTCTCTGTCAGGCCAGTTTAAGTCTAGTCTTTTTTCGTGAGTTAGAATTTTGTTCTATATTTTTCTCCAGCTCTGTCCGGGACCCTCTATTGTGATCCCTGTCAGAGCAGTCGGTGGTAGTAGCCGAGCACCACCTAGTTGTGCTGGACTCAATCTGGTGGAGGCTGTGGTAGTTGTGGTCTCTTAGTCCTTTTTACTAATCTTTCCCTTGTGTCTTTGGTTGTTTTCATTCTCCCTTGCTCCAGATGGGGTGAGACCAGTGGAGTATCTTAGATGGCTGCTCACAGTCTTTTAAGACCTCGGACACTACTTACTAAAGTAGAATATAGAACATTTTCTTTATAAACTATGTTATGCCAGTTGCGCTAGATGTTCTCAGATTGGGTACTTTTTATTGTTCTATCTTTAAGTTCACTGCTTCTTTCCTCTGGTCTCTATTTTGCTGTTGAACTCATCCAATGAGTCTCATTCTGTTTTAGTTATTATATTTTTCAGTCTTTAAAATTTCCATTTGGTTCTTCCTTATGTCTTTTATTTCTTCGCTGAGCCTGTTTTTTTCACTTGTTTCAAACATGTTTGTAATTACTTGCTGGAGCATTTTTTATGACCAGTGCTTTAAAATCTTTGTCAGATAATGCCAGCTTATGTGTTATTTTGGTTTAAGTCACTTTTAATTGTATTTTCTCATTCAAGTTCAGATTTTCCTGGTCCTTGGTAATTTTTTACTGTAGCATGGACATTTTAGATATTATGTCATAGGACTCTGAATCTTATTTAAATCTTCTGTTTTAATAAGCCTTCTCTATCATTTGTGCTGGCACGGAGAGGAAGGCATGACTCATTACTGCCAGGTGGGTGTAAAAGTTCAGGTTCTCTACTTAGCCTTCATTGAGAATACTGGGAGGGGGTCAGGAATGCCTCATTACTGCTGGGTGGAGGTGAGGTTTCAGGCTCTTCAGTAGACCTCTGCATACATCACTCCGGCTGGAAAGTGGAGGGATGTCTTGTTATTGCTCCCACATGACCTCTGCTAACATTGCACTGCGAGGGGAAGGCCTCATTATCACGGAATGGTGGTAAAAATTTTAGTGTCCCACTCAGCCTGACTCTAGCAGGGAAGGGGAGTGATCCTGCATTACCATTGGGTGAGGGTGAAAGTCTAGGATGCTCACGTGGTCTCCACTAACCCAGTGGAGGAGAGGGGAGGAGAGGGGTGCTTGTTACTCCTGGGCTAGAATGAAAGTCCTGACTCCCCACTTAGACTTCTTTGATACCACCCTGGTGGAGATAATGGGGGTTGCCTTTAAAGATGGGTAAAGGTGAAAGTCTAGGCTCCCTACTTGACCTTTGCTGATGGGTGGAGGTGAGACTTTTTTCCATGATATTTGGCTTGGGTAGGGGGGTTATTTTCTGTACTACTTTTCTATTGCTGCTATAACTAATTACCACAAATTTAGTGGCTTAAAACAACACAAAGTTATAATTTTACATTTTTGGATATCAGAACTCCTAAATAGGTCTCACTGAGCTAAAATCAATGCATTGACAGTGCTGCATTCCTTTCTGGAGACTGTTGGGGAGAATCTATTACTTCGCCTTTCCGCTTTTAGAAGCTGTCCACATTCCTTGGCTTGTGGCCCCTTTCCATCTTCACAGCTATCAATGGCCAGTAGTGTCTTTCTTATATCACATCACTCTAAAATTTACTTTTCTTCTTCCCTCTTTCACTTATAAGGACCCTTGTGATTAGGCCCACATGGATGATCCAGTATTATCTCCTCATCTCAAGGTCAGCTGATTAGCAATGTTAATTTTATTTGCAACCCTAATTCCCCTTTGCTATGTAAATTAACATTCACAATTCTGTGGATTAAGACATCTTTGTGGGCATGTTTCTGCCTACCACATTGTCTAAAAATTTTCTGTCTTGCTAGTTGGCTTCTTTCCTGGTCCTTTGACTGGAGAGAGCAGACTTTGCTTGGTGCTTTTTTTGTCTGCTGCTGTTTGCATTTTCAAGTTGCTGTCTTCTGCAGCACCTAGTCGAGGGTATATGAGGCAAAAAGAACTCTCCGTTACATTGCTCCTCAGGTCCCAACGTCTGTCTGCCGTCTACTCTCTACTTTTTTAAGTCATTTTATGTTTGTTTTACATATAATGTCTAGAGTTTTTAGCTGTACTTAATGGGAGGAATAGGAAGTATTTCTATTCTATCTTGGTCCTAGACCAGAAGTTTTCGATCTTGTTTATCCACTCCCCAATCCTCCCCACACCATGCTGTAATATTTAAAGCAAATGACAGAAATATTTCAGTATGTAGCTTTAGCAGGTAAAGACTGTATTTAAATATAACAGCCTCGAAAACCCTATGGGGCAGTTCTATCCTGTCCTATAGGGTCTCAATGAGTCGAAATCGACTCAAAGGCAACTTTTTTTTAATAATTTCATTATTGTAGCTAACATAATTAGTAATTATTTACTATTTTCTAATGTCTGTTCAAATTCAGAAATATATTCAATCTTGCTCGTAATAAATCATAATTTAACGCCACTAAAAGCCATTCTTTTTTTTCCCCGTGGTTGTGCTCCTGACTTAACATACAGTTAAGTTCATTTCTTTCAATTTGATTTCAATTATTTAGGGATTTTTTTTTCCTTTTTGATTGCATCCTGGTTTATAATCATGTAGAACATTTATATAGCTCCAAAGTCAAAACTAGACAATAAGGTATAGACTAGCTTTATTCCTGTCTCTTCCACCTTGTTCCTTCTTCCCCCGTAAGTATTTTGTTAATTTGTGGTCTAATCTTGTATTATTTCTTTATGACGTATAAGTAAATATATGCATATGTATTAATTTATACTTTTCCTATTTTCCTTTGTTATAAACACTGTTCTGCACCTTGCCTTTCTTACTTATTATATCATGGAGATCCGTATATGGAGATCCTCTGCTCCCACCCCGTGCCTTTTTTTTTTTTTTTTTTTTTTACAGTTGAATAATACTTTTTTGTGTTGGTGTACCATAGTTAGTCAACCAGTTTTTCAACTGATGGATATTTGGGTTGTTCTAATCTTTTGTTCATACAAATAATGCTGTAATGAATAGACTTATTATTATGTTACTTTGATTGTTGCCAATGTATTCTGGAGGTTGAGTCCTGTAAGTGTGTTTGGTAGATCAAAGGGTAAATGCATATGTAATGTTGCTAGATACTGCCAAATTACCTTCCACAGGGGTTGTACACTGATGATTTTCACCAGCAATGTATGAGAATACCTGTCTTCCCACAATCAGTCCAGTGGAATATGTTTCCAATTTTTAGATTTTTGCCAATCTGATTGATAAGAAATTGTATCTCAGAGAAATTTTAATTTGTATTTCTCTTATTAGGATCATCTCTTACATACACACCTTGTCTTCATATTACTGAACGTACAGACTATTTGCCAAGTACCTACCTGGCTTAGGGTTGCCAGTCCCACAGCCTGCTACACTGGAAAGATTTTTTTTTAACCTTTGGCTTCTTAGAATCTGTAACATTGTATTTGTTGAAATAGCTATTTGAATGAATGTTGAAATGATACTCTTGGTCACACTGGCCAAGAAGGAGATTTTAAAAAATCTTTATATTTTTAGAATATGGCATTTGTTGAAATTATTTAGTTACCATCTTGGAGGTGCCTATAACCATTTCCAATATAGGACCCATGAAGTACATATAAGAAGTTCCTTTCTGTTACAAGGCACTCTAGAACAGCGGATGGCTTTGAAAATTTTTAGTAGCATATCATCTGAGAAATTTCAAATAACATGTCATTAGAAAAGATAAACTTTTCTAAGAATAAGAATTGAACACATTAAATTTTGCTATGCAAAATGAAAATATCAGTTTATATTCATCAGACTGGCAAAAAATATCTTTTTAATATCTTTTACTACTTCTTATTCATTGCTCATAGAAATATTTTTAGAAAGGAATATGGCATCTTCTGTTAAAACTCAAAGTAGCACATTTCCCTCTATCAAATTCCATTTCCGGGAAACTGTCCCATAGAGATTAAACCACCAGTATATAAAGACATGTTCTTTTTTTTTAAAAAAAAAGAAAAGTATCACATCACTCTGACGTTGACTTTTCTTCCCTCTTTCACTTAAAAGGACCCTTGTGATTATATTGGGCTCACTCGGATGATCCAATATAATCTCTCCATCTCAAGGTCAGCTGATTAGTAACCTTAATTTTATTTGGAACCTTAATTCCAGGATGTTTACTAGATTATTATTTGTTGTGGCTAAAAACTAGACACAAAGTTAATGCTTAGTCAATAGGGAAGGCACTCAATACATTATGCTATATTCATACTGTGGAATACTATGTAGTCATTTAAAATAAAATTATGTATTAGAGCCATACCAGATGAATAGGAAGGATTTCCATGGAGGTTTTGTTGAATGAAAACAAGATTGGAATAGTGTGTATGACATGATCCCATTCTTGTAAATCTAGGAATGACAAAAATAACCTTCATACATGTGTGTGTACAGATATGTATGTGCATATGTGTATATATAGGATCATATAACTCTAGAGAAAATATTTGAGGGATACTATAGTTGTTATCTTTGCTTTTGGGAGGCTGGGAAAAGAAAATAAAAAAGGACACAAAAATGTATAATCACATTTATGTAAAATTATACATAGTCGTTGGCTATATGTGTAAACATGTCAAATAGAAATAATTTTGTAAACACTGCACACATCTCATAAAAAGTTGTATAATATGTAAATGTAAAGGAAGTAGGTTATCTTAGAAAACCACTGAATTCTTGATTTTTCAATAGTAAGTAAGTGTATGTATAAATTCTGTTTGTTTTTGTTTCTGTAGTTATTCCACTGAATGAAGATGTTCTACTAACATTAGGAAAAGAAGAGGTAAGTCATTTAATGAGTTGGTAGTGACCTCAAAAAATTTATAACTGAAATAGTTATGGGCAAATTAATGATATAAGAAATAGAATGAAATCTCTTTAAAACCATATTAGTTTTTTTATTTTTTCCCATACAAAAATTTATACATACATTGTTATGTGACCCTAATTGCTCTCCCCATACTGTGACAGCACACTCCTCCTTTCCACCCCTGCTTCCCCATGTCCACTCAACCAGCTCCTAACCCTCTCTGCCTTCTCATCTCACCTCTAGACAGAAGCTGCCCGTTTAGTCTCTTGTATCTACTAGAGCTAAGAGGTGCACTCCTGATGAGTATCAGTTTATGTCCCACAGTCCAGTCCAGTCCCTGTCTGAAGAGTTGGCCTCAGAAATTGTTTTAGTTCTGGGCTGATAGAGAATCCAGGGGCCGTGCTTTCTGGGGTTCCTCCAGTCTCTGTCAAACCATTAAGTCTGCTCTTCTTACTAGAATTTGAGTTCTGCACCCCACCTTTCTCCTGCTCCATCCGGGACTCTGTTGTGTTCCCTGTCAGGGCGGTCATTGGTGGTAGCTGGGCACCATCTAGTTCTTCTGGTCTCAGGCTGATGAAGTCTGTGGTTTATGTGGCCCTTTCTGTCTCTTGGGCCAATGCCTTCCTTGTGTCTTTGGTGTTCGTCTTTCTCCTTTACTCCAGGTGGTTGGGACCAATTGATGCAAGCTTTTAAGACCCCAGATGCCACTCACTAAAGTAGGATGCAGAACATTTTCTTAATAAGCTTTGTTATGCCAGTAGACCTAGATGTCCCCTGAAAGCATCGTCCCCAGACCCCTACCCCTGCTACTCTGTCCCTCAAAGTGTTTAATTGTATTCAGGAAACTTCTTAGCTTTGGTTTAGTCCAGTTATGCTGACTTCCCCTGTAGTGTGTGCTGTCCTTCCCTTCACCTAAGATAATTCTTATCTACTATCTAGTTAGTGAATAACCCTTACCTGCCCTCCCTACCTTCATAACCATCAAAGAATGTTTTCTTCTGTGTTTAAACCTTTTCTTGAGTTCTTATAATAGTGGTCTTATACAATATTTGTCCTTTTGTGACTGACTAAATTCACTCAACATAATGACCTCCACCTTCCTCCATGTTATGTTTCACAGCTTCATCATTGTTCTTTGTCATTGGGTAGTATTCCATTATGTGGATATACCATAATTTGTTTATCCATTTGTCTGTTGATAGGCACCTAGGTTGTTTCTATCTTTGCTATTGTGAACAGTGCTGCAATGAACATGGGTGTGCGTATATCTATTCATGTGATGGCTCTTAATTCTCTAGGACATATTACAAGGAGCGGGATTGCTGGGATGTATGGTACTTCTATTTCTAGCTTTTTAAGGAAGCACCAAATCGATTTATTTCCAAGGTGGTTGTACCATTTTACATTCCTACCAACAGTGTATAAGTGTTCCAGCCTCTCCACAACCTCTCCAGCATTTATTATTTTGTGTTTTTTGGATTAATGCTAGCCTTGTTGGGGTGAGATGATATCTCATTGTAATTTTGATTTGCATTTCTCTTAATGGCTAATGATCATGAGCATTTCTTCATGTGTCTGTTAGCTGCCTGAATATCTTCTTTGGTGAAGTGCCTGTTCATTTCCTTTGCCCATTATTTAATTGGGTTATTTGTGTTTTTGTTGTTGAGGTTTTGCAGTATCTTGTAGATTTTAGAGATTAGATGCTGATCGGATTTGCCGTAGCCAAAAATTTTTTCCCAGTCTGTGGGTAAAACCATATTAATTTTTTAATTTCTATTTGAATTATGTTTTATTGAACAAAATATTTTAACAGATTTGAATTTTGAAATCATTTTTTAAATCAGAACGATTGCTAAAGTTAGTTGTCAGTATGCAAACCTTACTCTCATAACTAATCTTCAGTTGATTAAGCTCTCTTCATAACAGAAAAAATTAAACATTGCTAAATGGCTAAACACATATCATCTCAAAACTTAACACAAATGTTAATAAAGGCATTTTTAAAAATGTAAATTCATCAGGTCAAAGTATAGGAGAGAGGACAAAAGCAAAAAAGAATTTTAACAAGTTTGTGGATCATGGAAAGAGATAAGTATCTCTGTGTGCCTGGAGACATAAATAGTGTGAAAGGAAATTATCTGCCCTACAGAACTGAAGAAAGTCTTGGGATTTGAAGCAACCTGCTACTGTAAAACTCATTGTTCAAGTGTGGAGCTAAAAACAAGGAAGTCCTTTAAAGTCATAATATAGAGCTGTGAGACCTTCCCAGATCACTCTGTCTTTCATAATCAGGCACTTAACTCTTTACTAACACACCTCAAGAGTGAAGGCTTATTATTTGGAGATGTGAGGCTCTGGACTCAGGGACAGCAGGTTTGGTGTTTAGTAGGCGCTAAAGTAAGTAATAGATCTAAAGTAAGAAAGATTACATAATGTTTTCATTTTGAGTGATGGAACTACAAGCTCCTTTTCCTGCCCTGTCTCTAGAGCTACCGTCTGATGTAATCATAGACCCAGAAAGGAGATAAATAATCTTCTCTGGAGAAACGAAATAGCCCAAGAGAAAAGATCTGTAATTAATCTGGGGGTTCTGTGTGAGAAAGCAGGGTGGCCACACATCCAAAAGGCCCATTCATAAACCTAGACTTTTCAGTAAGTTTTTGAGTTTTAAATATGAATGGCTAGCCAAAGATCATAAGATATTTGAGAAATGCTTCCAAATGGAAAGGCAGAAATTGAACAAAGACTTAAGGAAATAGAGACAATTCAGGGAACTAATGAAAATTTTAAAAAACAATGTCTTCAGAGGGATAAAAAATTTGAGTCCACCAAACAGCTGAATGCCCACTTCACACCTACTAGGATGGCTGTAATCAAAAATGCAGAAAATAACAAGTATTGGTGAAGATGTGGAGAAAATTGGAAGCCTCATAGACTGCTGATGGGAATGTAAAATGGTGCACCCACTTTGGAAAACAGTCTGACAGTTCTTCAAAAGGTAAAACGTTGAGTTATTATAATAACCAATAATTTCACTCCTAATTATATGCCCAAGAGACATGAAAACATACATCCACACAAAAATTTGTACATGAATGTTCATAGCATTTTTCACAGTAGCCAAAAAGAGAAAACAATCCAAATCAACTGAAGAATGGATTTAAAAAATGTAGTATATCCATACAATGGAATGTTATTCAAAAATAAAAAGAATTAGAGTACTGAAAATGTGCTACAACATGGATGAACCCTGAAAACAGTATGCTAAGTGAAATCAGCCAGTCACAAAAGACCACATATTGTGTGATTACATTTACATGAAATGTCCAGAGTAAGCAAATCTATAGAGACAGAAAGTAGATTGCTGATTACCTAGGGTAGGGAGTAGGGATGGGGAGGGTAGGGGGAGGGTGATTGGAGGGAAAATGAGGAGTGACTGTTAATGAGTACTGCTAACAGGATTTCTCTCTGGGGTGATGAAAATGTTCTAAAATTGATTGTGGTGATGGTTGCACCACCCTGAATATTCTAAAAACCAGTGGATTATACACTTTAAATGAGTAAATTGTACGGTATATGGATTATATCTCAATAAAGCTTTTTTTTTTTTTTTTTTTAATGAGTTTTGGGTGAAAGTTTACACAGCAAATTAGGTTCCCATTTAAGAAGATACATATAGTTCAGTGTCATTGGTTACATTTTCTACACTGTGTCAACATTCTCATTTCTAATCTGGTTGTTCTGTTTCCATTATTCTTGTTTCTCTGCCCCCTCTGATCTTCTCATTTTTACTTTAGGGTAAATGTTGACCGCTTAGTTTCATATAGATTTTTTTTTTTTTTTTTTGTAATGAAAAGGAACACAGTACTCATGGGTGATATTGTTTATTTTATGAGCCAATATGTTATTTAGCTGAAAGGTGACTTCTGCGAGTAGTTTCAGTTCAAAATTTAAGGGGTATCTTAGGGTGATAGTCCTGGGGGTTCCCCTAATCTCTTCTGGTCCAGTAAGTCTGCCTTTTACATATATATATTATAATTTTTTAAAATTGTACTTTAGATGAAGGTTTCCAGAACAAACTTGTTTCTCATTGAACAGTACACATATTATTTTATGACATTGGTTGACAACCCCACGACATGTCAACACTCTCCTTTCTCAATCTTCGGTTCCCTGTTACCAGCTTTCCTGTCCCCTCCTGCCTTCTAGTCCTTGCCCCTGGCGTGGTATGCCCCTTTAGTCTCGTTTTGTTTTATGGGCCTGTCTAATCTTTGGCCAAAGGGTGAACCTCGGGAGTGACTTCATAACTGAGCTAAAAGTGTGTCTGGGGCCATACTCTCGAGGTTTCTCCAGTCTCTGTCAGACCAGTAAGTTGGGTCGTTTTTCTTGAGTTAGAATTTTGTTCTACATTTTTCTCCAGCTCTATCTGGGACCCTCTATTGTGATCCTTCTCAGAGCAGTCAGTGGTGGTAGCTAGGCACCATCTAGTTGTACTGGACTCAGTCTGGTGAAGGCCATGGTAATTATGGTCCGGTAGTCCTTTGGACTAATCTTTCCCTTGTATCTTTAGTTTTCCTCATTCTTCCTTGCCCCGAAGGGGTGAGACGAGTGGAGCATCTTAGATGGCTGCTCACAGGCTTTTAAGACCCCAGACGCTACTCACCAAAGTAGAATGTAGAACATTTTCTTTGTAAACTGTGTTAGGCCAGTTGAACTAGATGTTCCCCGAGACCATGGTCCCCACATCTCTCGGCCTAGAAGTTCGGTCCCTCAGGACGTTTGGATGTGTCTATGGAGTTTCCATAGCCATTTTTTTAAGACTTAGAATTTTGTTCTACAATTTTCTCCCATTCTATCTGGCACCATCTATTGTGGCCCCAGTCAGAACGGTTGGTAGTAGCAGCCAGACACCATCCACTTCTTCTGGTCTCTGGATAGGTGAGGCCATGGTCCATGTGAGCAATTGGTCCCATAGACTAGTTTCTTTTTTGAGTCATTGATTTTCTTCTTTCTCTTTTGCTCCAGATGAGTAGAGACCAATAGTTGTATCTTAGAGGCTGCTCACAAGCTTTTAAGACCACACACACTGCTCACCGAACTCATATGTAGAGTATAAACTTTATAGACTATGTTGTGCCGATTGACCGAGATGTCCCATGAGACTATAATTCTAAGCCTTCAAACCCAGTAACCCAATCCTGCAAGTTATTTGGTAAAGCTGTTATTTTTTAAAAGGAGCATTCAGAGAATAAGAAAGAACCCTTAGGAATGAAAATGTGATAGCTGAATTAAAAAAGAAAGAAAGAAAGGTTGGTAATTAGTCATGTAAATCTTCTAGAAAGTAGATCAGGAAGGAAAAAAAGAAAGGAAAATTGGAAAAATAGAAGATAAGGAAATTAAAATATCATCCCAGAAGTACAGAATGTTACCAGTAGGAGTTCCAGAATAGAAAAAATGGAAGGGAAGAAATAATAAAATAAATAAAACCTGAACATTTTTCAATAATGGAAGATATGATTCTCCATACTGAAAAGGTCCAACAAATTTCCAACGTAATAAATTCAAAATGATCCATGACATAATAATTCAGCATAATTTTCGTGTTTGATAGCAGCCCTGAGTCTAGACTGGCCAAAATCTGAGCTTGGTGCTGTGCCAGAATCCACCACAACAACTCTCCTTTACTTTCTTTTAGCTATTACAGATAAAAATAACAGCTTGCTTCTTACTACTTTGCATTTTCTTATGTATCCAGTGAACTAACTTCACAAGAATTGGGTCTGTCATTTCTAAATTCCATTGGTAACTTACCTTTGATAACTGATCACAGCACAGCTGCTGCCTCATATCATGGGCGACTCAGTAGCCATCAGGCATCAAAAGTTCATCTTTCCACCCTGCCATCTCTCCTTTTCCCAAAAAATGCTTTTGGTATGTTTCAGTGAGTCAGGGTCCATATAGTGAATCCCACTTATGACACCAATTGTGTCAGGGCTGTCTGCCCTCAGGCTTGATAATTTGCTAGGTAAACTCACAGGACTCAGAAAAGGTGTTATTCTTATGGTTATGGTTTATTACAGCAAAGGATACAGATTAAAATCAGCAAATGGAAAAAGCACTCGGGGCCAGGAGAAACCAGGCACAAATTTCCGAGAGTCCTCTTCCGGTAGATTCACATTCTCCCAGTAATGATGTATGACAACACATGTGAAGGTTGCAAACAAGGGAAGCTCACCTGAGCCTTGATGTCCAGGGTTTTCATTGGGTGTCATCATGTAGGAATGCACTGCCTGCATGACTGACCTCAGTTACTCCGACTCCAGGCTCCCAAAGCAAAAACAGGTGTTCACCATAAATCACATTGTTAGTATAAACTACCTTGTCAAACTAGTTCTATGTTGCCCAAGGCCTCATGCATACAAAAATAGGCGTTCACCATAAATCACTATTATCACACTATTCAAACTGGTACCATGTGGTCCAAGGCCTTCAAAAAACCAAACCGAACTCATTGCTGTTGAGTCAATTCTGACTCACAGTGACCCTATAGCACAGGGTAAAACTGCCTCATAGGGTTTCCAAGGAGCACCTGGTGGATTTGAACTACTGACCTTTTGGTTAGCAGCCAAAGCTCTTAACCACTACGCCATTCAAACTGGTGCCATGTTGTCCAAGGCCTTAAGCACACCAAAATACTCTTAGCGGGGAAAGTATTCCAAGTGCTCAGAGCCTGTCTCCCAAGAGTGAGCCAAGGACCATTCCTGAAGACAAGTCTTTCTTGGGAACCTGCAGGGTTTGAGCAACTCAGCCCTGCTGAGTTAACCCTTTTCTGTACTCTTTTCATTCTCTTGACAGTGTCTTTTGAAGAACATAAGTTTCTAATTTTATTAAACCCATTTTGTTAAGGTTTCTTTTAAAATCAGCTTTCGGTGTCAAATCTAAGAACTATTTGCCCAACGCAAGATCACAAAGACTTTCTTGAATGCTTTCTTCTAGAAGTTTTCCTTTTAGGTTTCACATTTAGGTCCTTGATCCATTTTAAATTAATGTTTTTATATCTGATATGGGTTATTGATAAAAGGAGACCTGGTGGCATGGTAGTTAAGAGCTTGACCACTAACCAAAAGGTTGGCACTTTGAATCCACCAGCCACTCCTTGGAAACCCTATGGGGCAGTTCTACTCTGTTCTGTAGGGTCATGATGAGTTAGAATTGACTAGATGGCAATGGGTTTGCGTTTTTGTGTTGATAAAAGTTTTTTTTTTTTTTTTTTTTAAAATATAGATACTAGTTGTACCAGCACGAATTGTTGAAAAAACTGTCTCTTCTCCATTGAATTGCCTTGGCACCTTTGTTGAAAATCAATTGACCATATACATGTGGATCTATTTCTGAACTCTCCATTTCTATTCCCCTGTATTCCAATCTGTGCTGTGGATATTTTTATTTCTTTGGCCTGTGTTTCTATCTTTAAGCTAGTACCACACTGTTATGTTTACTGAAGCTTTAAAATAAGAATAAAAATCAGGTAATACGGGTTTTCCAACTTTGTTCTTTTTCAAAATTATTTCACATTGCTCCATAAATTTAGAATTGGCTTGTCATTCCACCTCCCAAAAAAGCTTGTTGGAATTTTGATTGAGATTGCCCTAAATCTATAAAATTAATTATGGAAGAATTGTCATATTTAACCATACGAAATTTAACCATATTGAGTCTGATTTCAAATCTATAAGTATTGTATGATCTGTCCATCTATTGGGGATTTTTTAAATTTGTCCTACCAAGGTTTTGTAGTTCTCAGTGCACAGGTGTTACATGTATCTTGTCAAATTTATCCTTAAATATTTCATATTTTTATGATATTAAAATGGTATTCTTTATAAATTTCAATTTCCAGTGATTCATTGCCAGTGCATAGAAATTCAGTCATCTTATATCCTGTGAACGTAGTAAACTCCTTTACTCTAGTAGCTTTTTTGTAGATTCTGTAGGATTTTCTCTATAAATCATCATGTTATTTGAGATCAAAGACAGTTTAGTTATTTCCTTCCAGTGTGAATGCTTTTTATTTGTTTTTCTTGGCTTATCGTACTGCCCTAGAACCTCCAGTAAAATGCTGAATAGATGTGGTGAGAATAGACATTTTTGCCTTGTTCCTGATTTTAGGGGAAAGCACTCACTCTTTCATCATTAAGTGTGATGTTAATAGTAGGTTTTCCATAGATGCACTTAATCAGGTTGAGGAAATTTCCTTCTAGTCTAATTCACAGACAGTCTTTTAATCATGAATTAATATTGAATTTCGTCACTTGTTCTTTCTGAATTCTTTGAGATGATCAGATGTTTTTTTTTTCTTTTTTAGTTTGTCTATATGGTGAGTGGAAACCCTGGTGGTGTAGTGGTTAAGAGCTCTGGCTGCTAACCAAAAGGTCGGCAGTTTGAATCCACCAGGTGCTCCTTGGAAACTATGGGGCAGTTCTACAATGTCCTATAGGGTCACTATGAGTCGGAATCGACTCAGCAGCAATGGTATATGGTGAATTACACTAATTGATTTTTAAATTGATTTCAATTGTTTAATTAACTGCATTCCTGGTCTAAACCCCACTTTGCTGTAATGTATTAGCCTTTTTCTAAAAAATATATTTCTAGATATAATTTGCTAAAATTTTATTAAGAGCATTTGATCTGTATTCATGGGGGATATTGGTCTGTGGTTTTCTTTTCTCCTAATGCCTTTGCCAGACTTTGATATCAGGGTAATAGCAGCCTCTTAAATGAGTTGAGAAGTATTTTTTCCTCTTCATGAGAGTTTGTGTACACTCGTTATTGTTTATTCCTTAAATTTTTGTTCAAATTTACCAGTGAAGCTATCTAGGCTTGGAGTTTTTTTTGTGGCAAGATTTTTAAATATAAGTTCAATTTCTTTATGGCTAGTCAATTTTTCTCTTTTTCTTTGAATGATCATGGGTAGTTTGTTTCCTTCAAAGAATTTGTCCATCTCATCTAATTTGCTGAATTTATTGGCATAAAAGTGTTCATAACATTCCCTCTGTTACCATTTTAAATGTCTGTAGTGTTATCATCGCTCTCATTCCTGATGCTGGTAATGGGTCTGGCTAATTTTATTGACCTTCTCAAAGAACCAGTGTTTGGTTTCTTTGATTTTTCTCTATTCTTATTTTGTTCCATTTTAATTTCATTGATTTCTGTTCTCTATTACTATAGGTTTTTATTCAGCTTACTTTCGTTTATTGTGTTTCTAGTTTCTTATGGTGGAAGCTTAGGTCATTAATTTGAGAGCTTTTTTTTTTTTTTTTTCCTAATATAGGCTTTTAGTGCTATAAATTCTCGAGTACTGCTTTTGTTTCATCCTCCAAATTTTTGTTATGTTTTTATTTTCATTCAGTTCATAATAATTTTCCTGTTGATTGCTTCTTTTACTAATGGATTATTTAGAAGTGTGTTTTTAATTGTACAAATATTTGCAGGTTTTTCCAGATAACCTTTGTTGATTTCTAATTTATTTCCCTTCTTAGACTATTTGTATTTAATGTAATATCAATATGATTGAGTTTAAATCTACACTCTTGATTTTTCTTTTGTAGTTATTCTACTTGTTCTCTGTCCTATTTTTCCAGTTTCTTGGATTAATTTTGTAGTTTTATAAATTAATCCATTTTATTTCTGTACTTGACTTTTAGTTACTCCTCTTTATTTTATTCTTTTTGTGGTTGCTCTAGGGTTTATGGAGCCCTGGTGGTGCAGAGGTTAAGAGCACGGCTGCTAACCAAAAGGTCAGCAGTTCAAATCCACCAGCTCCCCTTGGAAACCCAGTGGGGCAGTTCTACTCTGTCCTGTAGGGTCGCTTGAGTCAGAGTCGACTCAACGGCAACGAGTTTGGTTTTTGGTTCTAGGGTTTATAATATACATCTGCAACTCATCACTGTCTACCTTCAAACAATATACTACTTTCCATGTAATGTAAGAAACTTAGTATACTTTTATTTCAACCTTTGTGCAATTGCTATGATATAATTTGCTTCTCTATTAGTTACAAACTCCATTATTCATTGTTACCATTTTCCTCTAGACATCCAGTTATCTTTTAAAGAGGTTAAAAATAAGAAAAAAACTTTTTTTGTATTTATCTGCATTTTTACCGTTTGCAGTGCTCTATTTATTTATTTTTGAGTCTAGATTTCTATCTAGTATATTCTTCCCCTCTGAAGTACTTTTTTTAACATTCTTTCAGCAATGTCTGGTAGTCAATAACTGATCTGTAAATATTTGTTGAATGAGTAATTTTCATTTGTGTCTGTTTTTGCATAGTCTCCTTAGAAAAGAGATCTAATCTACCTGATTACTGAAAACTCACCATTATTTGCTTTTTAGTATGAAATTAAAATATATTACTTAAAACTCCTTATATTTTTTGCATTTAACCATGGAATGTTTAAAAAATTTAGCACCTGCTATATATTTACCTTTTCAAAAACTTGTTGCTACATTTGTTTGCTACTGATTTCTGAACTGAAGTATTAATCCTAGATCAACATTTAAATTTCAGTGTAAATCAGAACTATAACTGTTCATAGGATTAAAAACTAAATAATTCTTTGGTTTATTTTGTTCCAGTTCCAAAAATTGAGACATGATCTGGAAATGGTACTGTCTACTATTCAGTCAAAGAATGAAAAGTTAAAGGAAGACTTGGAAAGGTATATTTATGTTATAAAAAGCTATTGCTGTTGAGTCAATTCCAACTCATAGAAATGCTATAGGACAGAGTAGAACTGCCCCATAAGATTTCCAAGGCTGTGATCTTTACAGAAGCAGATTGCCACATCTTTCTCCTGTGGAGCAGCTGGTGACTTTTATTGGCCAATCTTTTGGTTAGCAGCTGAGCTCTTTTAACCACTGCATCACCGTGGCTCCTTTGTTTATGTTATAAATACTGTTAAGCACTGATAAATGTTGAATTGGCAATTAATGTTTTATTTGGCTTTTTTTTTTTCCTCAATGTTTAAAGGGAGCAACAGTGGTTGGATGAACAAGAACAGATACTGGAATCTCTTAATACAGTATACAATGAACTGAAAAACCAGGTTGTACCATTTTCTGAATCAAGGTATTAATTTTGTGTTCTAGGTTTTTAAAATAGGGAAAAGTATTTTCATTTTTACATTTTACATTACAAGAAATGCATAGTTGGAAAGAAGGTAAATGTTACCAGGAATCATGAGTCTTCCCTAACTTTTGCCAGTTATTAATTACACAGTCTTTTTTCAATGACTTGACTTGATTGTACTTTTAGTTTCCCTTTATGTTAAAAAGAAAGTATTACTTCATAAAGCTAGTTATTTGGTTTAAGCAGTGAAGTTTGAACAGAGTTTTTGATCAACTTTACGAGTAACCAGTTACATGTACATAGGTAGTTTATCAGCTAAATGCTTCTCAATTTTTTTTTAATCTGCTAGAATCTTTAATGAGCTGAAAACTAAAATGGTTAATATAAAAGAATATAAGGAGACGCTCTTGTTTACCTTGGGTGGTTTTCTAGAAGACCATTTTCCTCTGCCTGATGGAAAAGTTAAAAAGAAAAAGGTAAGTTTTAGAGTAGATATTCATATTTGAAATTGTTTTAGGTAGTTTCAAATGGGAACTTTCTGATAAATTTTTGTATGTTTATATACAGATCTAAGATATACACACGTAGATACATGTACAGAAATATTCCGTCATCACATTATAATGTTTATTGAAAAATTAGAATAGATTATTCAATAAAATGAGATTAAATGTTATTTTTTTTTGTAAAGTGGGAAACATGGACAATATATTTAAGACTTCTGTAAAATGAAATGTTTAAGTATTATTTAACTCATAAATTTTGGTCATTGAGACTTAGGATTTATGTAAATTAAACCTAGCTATTTGGTGAACTAAGCCAGCTTTTTGAAAGACAATTTTTCCAGTTCAAGTCTTCTATTTTCATATGCACCTATTTCACAGCTGCAGTTTTTCCCTTTCTTTAACTGTTCTTTTCCTGGAATCTCAGCTTTACTGAGTTATGAGTCAAAGTATGGATATTATATGACAAAAATTGCCTAGAATAGTTATTTTCAATCTTTTTTGAGAGATCCTGATATGTATGTCCCCTAGTAAAATGTAATGACCTAGTTAAAAATCTTGTGTGTCTCCAAATTCTGTAGAGCACACTTGTTTTTTTAATGCCTGTATGTTCATAAGTGATCTTCCCTTTATCATGCCTGATATTTATAATTTGTGTTTTCTGTCTTTTTTAAATCAGTCTTTCTTGGAGTTAATCAATTTTATTAATCCTTTCAAAGAATCACTTTTAGTTTTATTTTCTCAGTCATTCATCTGTTTTCTATTTAATTTCTTTTTTCCTTTGGTTTATTCTTCTTTTTTAGCTTCTTGAAATAGAAGCTAGATCACTAATTTTAAACTTTTAATATTCTTAAATATATCCATTTAAATGTATAAATTGTCCTCTAATCACTGCTTTATCTAGAATCTACAAATTTTGATATGTTGTATTTTCATTATCTTTGAGGTAAAAATATTTTCTAATTTGCTTTGTAACATCTTCTTTGACTCATGGGTTATTTAAAGTGTGTTGTTTAATCAACATTAATTTGGATAAAGAAATAGAAGACATGGTTATCAAAAACTGCAAACAATATACAACTAAATGGGCTAATAGTAAATATATTGGGTGACAGAATCAGGACTATTTTTTCAGTTGGCCAGAAACTGGGCCGTATAAAACAGAATGATATTTAGTAGAAATACATAGAATATCTCTATCGAATTTAAAACATTAAAAAAATGAGAGAGATGTATCTTAGCTGGATGTATAAAAAAGACTTTCTCATCTTAGATGATAGTATCCTCAGATAGAAGTCAACAAGTTGAAATAGATGCCCAGAAGCTAATGCAATCTTAAAATTAATAAATAGAATTCCAGCATTTACAAATATAGATATGTCTTCTTTTTCCTCTTTTGTGGTCAAATCACCTAGATCATTGTCGAGACTGGATTTAAAAAAAAAAGGACAAATTAGAGTACATTCAGAGAACAACCATGATATTGAGGGACCTCAAAACTATGGCATATGAAAAATATTTGAAGGAACTAATGATAATTAATAAGAAGAAGAGAAGACTTGGGGCTCATAGTAGCTGTTGTCAAATATTTGAAGAACTCTTGGGTGGAATCGAAATACTGCATTTTCGTAAATAATACGCACACACACATATAACGTGCATAGTGCACATAGGAAAATAACATGGAGGGGGTTGTGCAGTTGACAAAAAATGTATAGTGCATGTTATTCTTGTAAAATATGGTAGATTTATTCTCTGTTATCCCAAGAGAAAGGAATCAATGAGTGGACTTAACATGAGAAACTGTCACGAGCTGTAGAAAGATGAACAAGGTTCCCTGGGAAGCATGTTCCCTGTCCTGAAGCTGTATCAGTAGTCTGGGATATCATTTGTTTGGGAAATTTTTGTTGGGGGGTTCAAACACTAGACTTTCTTTTATCTGATTATATCTAATATGTATAATATTATTTATCTAGTATTTATGGATAGTTTCAATTGTATCTTCTACTAATTATAAAAGTTTTTACTGTCATAAAGTTGGTTCAACTTCATTTTTTGTTTTTACAGTTAAGAACAATCAGATTGTTTACTTTGAGAATTCTTTTTAAAGCATCTAATCTTGAGTGTTTGATTTTAGTATACTTTTTGCTTAGTTACTTAATGCTGCCATGACAAAGTATACACAAGTGGGTTGCTCTAAAGAACAGAAATTTATTTTCTCATAATTATGGAATCTGACAGTCCAAATCAAGGTCTCAACCATGTTGATTCCTTCATGGGCCTCTTTCTAGTTTCTGCTTGACCGCTGTCAATCCTTGGCATTCCTTGGCGTTCTTTGGCGTTTGTCTTCCCCACTGTGCGTGTCTTTGTCTATTCTGCTCTTTTTATAACTCAGAAGTGATTAAGTTTAGAACTTACGCTACTCTGGTATGACCTCATTCCCATAACAAAAGGAAACCTTTATTTCCAAACAGAGTCATATTTACAAGTACAGGGGTTAAGATTTCAGCACATATTTTGGGGGGACATAATTCAGTCCATAACAATCTTGTGCCATTACAATTATCAAATGTTAATTTTTTAAATTTTATAACAGATACAGTAATATTCTGCCACTGCAGAATTGAAATGTTAATTTTTTGTATTCACATTTCTCTCAAAGAAAAACTTGCAAGAACCAACTGCACAGCTGATAACACTACATGAAATGTTGGAGGTAAGTGTTTTGTGAGGTTTAATTTTTCTGTCTTGAACGTTTCTCTTAATTAGTGATTCATGAACAATTAGACCAGTAACCAGTTGCCGTGGAATTGATTCCGGTTCATGGCAACCCCATGTGTCTCAGTATAACTGTGCTGCATAGGATTTTCAGTGGCTGATTTTTTGGAAATAGATTGCCAGTCCTTTATTCCCAGGTGCCTCTAAGTGGACTTGAACCACCATCATTTTGGTTAGCAGCTGAGCACATGAAAGGAGCTCTGGTGGTTCAGTGGTTAAGTGCTTGGCTGCCAGCTGAAGGGTCGGCAGTTCAAATGAACCAGCCACTTCATGAGAGAAAGATGTGGCAATCTGCTTCTGTAAAGATTACAGCCTTGGAGCCTCTATTGGGCAGTTCTACTCTGTCCTTTAGGGTCATTATGAATTGGAATTGACTCAACGGCAACGGGTTTGGTTTTGAGCACATTAACCATTTGCACCACCCAAGGACTCCACACACAGGCTTGAAAAAGAAAAAATACTGCTTTAGATCTTAATGTAGACATTAGTCTTCTATAAATATATTTATAATAATTTATCATTAATACAAAATTAATTTCTGTACAGTATTGGAAAGAATATTGTTTTTTAAATGAACTCGAAATTAAAATCTAATCCTGAATCATATTCCCAAGATTTCTTTATAGGTAAACACTTTTAAAAATATTTTTATGAGATTATTTAGTAATTTACTTAGTAAAATCCTATGCTGTTACATGATGCAATGTTTAGTTGGCAACTATGCTCTGTTTAAAATATATAAGTGAGCTTAAGGATTCTGTCCACAAAATTTTGATAATTTGTGCAGTTTTTCTTTAAATAACATCAGGTCATTTTTCATATTGCAAGGGCTGAGTAAATTTAACTTCATCTACTTTACATTCACTTTCTTTTACAAATAACCTTAACCTGTTTTAAAAAATATTTTTGAACTTCAGCCAAATTATCAAATGTGTTTAGTACTTTAGAAGATCTCAGTATGGCCATCCAAGGCAAATGGGGCAGAGTGGAAGATAAAATAGTCTACAAAAAGTAGGATATTTAGCAATTAGTGTGCCTTTTTTAAAATCACTGTTAAGGTTAAAAGAAAGAGTGATTTCAAAAAATAAGTTTCATTGTAATTTTATGAATTGAGTACTAAGTCTCGTTTTTTGTTCAACAAACTAGTTTGGATGCCTTAGAATATCTTAAATACAGAATATTATTGTTTTGAAAAGCAAAATACAAATCTTTGTTATGATTAGAACCTTTTTATGCGCTGCTAGCTACTCTAGTTTGTAGTGAAATTAAGACTACTGTTTTTTGTGGATGACTTAACATTTTTAAATAAAGGTTGTTATTTATGTGACAAATATTAACAGATATTAACTGAAATACATGTATAATTTTTAAAAGGTATACTATGTGATACCATATAAAACTTAAAATTACAAACCATTTTTGTCTCCTAGGCTTATATTATCAATGATAAAAGTAACCAAATTTAAACTGCAATTCAGTGAAAACTAAAACAATGTAAATGTTTTAGATTTGGATTTTAGTATTTAACTATTTCTGACATTTTCTGTAAGTTCAATTAATATAATTAAGATTAGAAATGAAAAACTAGAAAGATGTTAAATTATATTAAAAAGAGCATTGCTTTAAAATGGGAATCATATTTAATTCTTAATCATGGACCTGAAAGAAATGAGGCCAAAGCTTTTTTTCCCAGGTGGTAAGGCTTGAAATAGCTGAAGTTAATAATAGATGAAAATGTTACTTTATGAATTGAGATATTGATATTAATAGGAAATATGATTGAAATTAGCACTTGAAATGTTAATTTTATTAATTTCTTTGGCACTTTATACTTGTATGATGTTTTCACTTTTCCATGTTCCTTAAAATAATTGTATCTTTCAGTTAATGCTTTGGCCCAACAGTTCAGAGATATGGAATATGATCCATGATCTGCCACTAATTTGCCCCTGAAGAACCCCTTAATTCTTCTAAGTCCTGATTTTGTAATTTCTGAAGGCACTGGGATGTTGCTCAGGCGGGAGAATAGTAATTGGAGTATGTTTAGTATTTTTTCATGGTGTTTCATAGAATATTAGTGTTCAAAGAGTTGTAAATATGTGTTCTTTGAAAAAAATATCCTAATGCCTATGGATTTAGGAAGGACAGTGATTCGCAGTGCACATTAACAATCTTTCTCAAGCTTATTTGATCACAGAACCTTGCTTTTCAAGAACTAAGAACATCTTTTAGGGAGGCATTCCATGGAATGCAGTTTGGGAAATGCCAGCCTGTATAGGTTTTTTTTTTTTTAATTGTTGTAAAAAGTATAGGTAACACATTTGCCAACTCATCGTTTTTCGCTTGTACAATTCAGTGAAACAAATTACATCAATCATATTGTGCAACTATCACCAACATCTATTACTATAATCTCCATCCCCATAAACAGAAACTCAGTGCTAGCTAAACAAAGATTCCGAGCCCATATAATTTTAATATAAATTACTCAAAACTTCTTAATTTGTGGTTGTAACCTCTCAACATTTTTTTATTTTTAGGTAATTTCTTTTCCTCAAATATTAAACATATACGCTTACTTTCTTTTGAACTTTTTGTGTATTTTGTTGAGTAGTTAATTGATTTTTTAAGTTTTGTATTTTTATGTTTTAGAAGTGATTATAACTAAACTTATATCCTAAAGAAATTGTAAATCTTAAGTGGGAGAATTATAACTATTTTTTAACCAGATTTTAGGAAGAGTTTTCAAAGTTAAAATGCAGCGATATACTTTAAAGACTTTTTCCCCCCACAAACATCTGTAGTCTTTAAAAAAGGAAAATCAATTATATAAGTTAGTTCATAAGTATCATGATTTAAACAACTGTTTAAGGAGAAAGGAGATCAACATTGTTTTATGAAAAACTTTCTTAATGTTTTATTATAGCTGTACCAGCTTTTTCCCAAGTAAAGTATATTTTGAATATTTTTTCCTAGATTCTTATAAATAAATTATTTGATGTTCCACATGATCCATATGTCAAAATTAGTGATTCCTTTTGGCCACCTTATATTGAGCTGCTGCTGCGTAATGGAATTGCCTTGAGACATCCCGAAGACCCAAACCGAGTAAGATTAGAAGCCTTTCATCAGTAAAAGGATGTCATCCTTTTCATGCAATCTTAAAGAATCTTGTCATTCAAGGATAATGGAAACACTGAGGACTATTTGGATAAAGAATGTTATTTGCAAATCAAAGCACATAGTCCATCTTCCTTTTATCCTTAAATGACGCCTGCTGTCATCTGTTCATTTTAAAATGGTCCTTTCTCATTCAGTTAGCGCTTTCATGTTTTAAACTATATGGACAAAAATGCAGATAAAAGTTATTCTAGACTTAACTGCTATAAAACATTTATGCACCTTATCTCACACAGTATTCTTTGGAAAATTCTTTGTTAATTTATGATGTTGCTAAAGTAATATTTTTCTTCATAAATTTATTACAGTTTCTTTTATGTATTTTGAATTCCATTTGGTACTTCTTTGAATATAGGAAATTTAATGGAAAGGTCATTTAATTTTCAGATGATTTTAAAGTTGAAGTAGTATTTGACATAGAAAGTAGAATACTTTTAAAATATTGAACAAATCTGTTTCGTTTATACTGCCTTATTTGTAGAGTTGTTACAAAGTGGAACATCAAAAACCAATGGATAAAACTAGCATAAAATATATTTTAATGTGCATTATATACTAAGTGATATTATATATCTAACCACTCTTGATTCTGCTAATTATTACCAACAAAATTGTGTTTATAACATTTTGCTAATTCTTTGTGAATTTTCTGTAAATAAAATTCTCTCATCTAAAGACTCTTAACTTTTTAGTGATGTGGCACAATATTTTTAATAATAGAAGACTTTTTCACGAATGGATAAATTAAGATAGGGCTCATGCAGGATTACATACAAGCTGAAGTAGAGAATTATAAACCTATTTAGTATCATTAGTTTTCTGAGAGGACTTTATATATACTTCTTGAAAAAGCTTTCTACTGTATATCATCCAGATTTCTTGCTTCATCTTTTTTTTTAAGGAAGCAAATAAACTTTCAAATACACCATGCCCCTTTTGTAGAAAATACAAACATTGCTGTATTTTAGAGAATCTAAGTTCTTTTAGGGGAAGATGACCTGTAAAGTACTTTCTTAGAATATTCCTGTTGGGGGTCCAAGGAATGAGTAACTTTTATTTCTTGATGTTACTAGATAGGCAAGAAATGGTTATGGTAGTGTGAGCTTGACAGTAATTCTTCAGAGCCAGTGATACTGTTCTCTTTGAACTCCTCTGTGTTACAAATTACAGAAAGGAATGGATAAAGGCAGTAAACAACATGGTGAGTTATCTAGCAAGTCTTTATGTTTTACTGGTAAATCTACTTATTATGATTTTTTTTTACAGTATCTTGTATAAAAGGAGCACTGGTAGTGCAATGGTTAAAGTGCTCAGCTGCTAACCAAAGGGTCAGCGATTTTTTTCTCTATGGGAGAAAGATGTGGCAGTCTGCTTCCATAAAGATTTCAGCCTTGGAAACCCTACGGGGCAGTTCTACTCTGTCCTGTAGGGTCGCTATGAGTCAGAATCAACTTGACGGCATGGGTTTATCTTGTAAAATGCTCTGAAGAAACTATGATTGCATCCTACTTTAATTCATTAACCTAGGCTTCTTACATAGGAAGATTACTTGCCCACTTTTGATCTTAGACATAAACAAAGTAAATCATTGTAGAATTATTCTTGATTTGTAGTCCATCTAAACTTAGAACTCTTAAAGCCTTTTGTGGTTTTGAGTATGTTTGAGAAAATGTTTCCAGTGCTGAGAAACTGTATCTGTCTTTAGTTTTTATTGATTTAAGAAAATCAGTCAAATTTATTTAGATGTCAAATTTGTTTTTATATAATTGACTCTTAAATATGATAATGCAAAATATCTAAAAATAATACCATATTCTAGCTTTCCGATACCAGATAGTGATAGTAACCTAACTTAAAAACAGAAATTTATTTTAGTCTATCACAAATATATTTAACTTTGTTGTTGATTAATATGTAGGAATATATTGATTTGGGGAAACTAAATCTCTATTTAGTTGAAAATTCAACCTAGTTGAATAAGACCCTGTGTTTTATTTATTTGACATCTATATTAACATTCCTATATCCTTGTTTTCCTTAGTTTACTTTTTTGTTATTATTTAGTTTGCTTTTAGTTTACTTTTTTGTTGCATTTACCAAGAGTTATATTTCTCAGTTCTATACAACTTCTTAACCCCAACTTAATTTTCTGAAATTTCTACTTAATGATTATTAATAACAGCTACTAATAATAACTGCATCAGGAATAGTAAATGAAATGACCTATTGCCTTTTTAATGTTTACTAGTCAAAACATTAAAAATACGTAATTTGTATGCTAGCAGTGCCCACTAATAGACTTATCTATAAAGTGTTTTTTTCTAAAAGTTTCTATGTGTACATCAGTATGCTGCCAATTGTCAAATGCAGCATACCAAATACTTTGTGATTATTGTTATATGATGACTCAGAAATGACATCAGTTAGTAAAATTACATGCTATTAGCTTATTTTTAATATTTTTTTCTAGTCTGTTGTTTGTTTTTCAATCTAGTTTGGCTTCTGTTTCCCTTTTTGTAGTGTATAGAGATTTTAATTTTTAACTGATTTTTAATTACACGTGCTACATGAATGCATTCTTTTTTTGAAAAATTATGACATTATAAATAAATTTAAAGTCTCCTTTGACCACATTTCCAATGTGGATCTCCCCTATCGTGAGGTAACCATTGTTTGATACATGCTAACATTTTTCATGTAATATGATCATGCTGTGTCCAGAATGGAATAACATCCATCTTGATGCATCATGCTTTGTACTAATCACAGAACCAACTTACATAACAGTGAATTGTTACATATGTGCTCACTATCTCCATGTAAAATTTCTACATTACATTGTTTAATTTAGTGTTAATACAGTCTTTAGTATAACAATATAATTTAGTGACACAGTGTTTAAGAGCATGGCTGCTAACCAAAAAGTTGGCAGTTCAAATCCACCAACCACTCCTTGGAAACCCTATGGGGCAGCTCTACTCTGTCCTATAGGGTCGCTATGAGTCAGAATCGACTCATTGGCACCAGGTTTGGTTTAGTTCAACTGTATTTATTTTGGAAAGATAATTTTGGTTTAACTTAGTTTTCAAATTATCCCTTAAATTTTCTGAGTAATAAAAGATTGTTCGAACCACAGAAGTGCTCTATTCTTTGACGCAATACAAGAAGCAACATTTGCTAGCCATTTCCGTGTATCTTGGGGCATGTAGAAATCTGAGCTAGAGTGTTGGCAGGAATATATGATAGAGAACCAAAAAACCAAACCTACTGCCGTCATGTCGATTCTGACTCATAGCAACCCTATTTATGTGATAGAGTCATGGATAATTCATATGGCCAGAATTACTAACATAATGTGATGGGTGGAAAATGCTTACATTCTCTTGAATGCTCTGGTTAATGACCTATAATAAATTTGTCTGTTTAATCATTATGACTCATATAAGTACTAAATTCATTTCTACTTGGTAACTGGTTTGAGGTACTATTACAATGATGAAGCAAGAAGAATCTTGAGTCTTAGTAATTTTATTTTCTTGATTTTTGCCATTCCTGCTGTTTGCTAAAAAACATGCCTAAAATGTTAGGTCTCTGTCCTTTTAATTATAAGATTATGTATTATCTAAAGAAAATGTAATTTAGTTTATAGACATTCATTTGTATCTTTTCAAAAGGGACCTTAAATAAAGAGGTATATTTCATCCAGAATTAGTCAAGAGTATTGCTTTTAAGTTAAGAATAAACATCAAAGTAAAAATCTCTTCCAGTGCCATGAATTAGGATACACAGAATGAGCAACACTGTTTTGGATTTTTGTTCTCTGTACCTGGCTTACTGTCAAATATAATCAACTCTGTTCTATGTACCAGAAACCAAGTTGGTATAACATAGCCCAGACCTACTTGTACCTCCTTATTTTTCAGTCTTCCTTCATAAATACCTTTGGTTCTAATCATAATGACTTCTTTGAACCATGAGCTTGCTATGCTTATGGCTGCCTCCATTGCTCAGACTTCAGCTGAAATGTACATCTCTCTTTCCTCTCTGTTCAAAATATACTCATTTTTTAAGCCCTGTGTTACTAATCTCTCTGGAACCTTCCCTGATTACTCTTTTTTTCCACCTTCTCTGAACTCCTGCAGCTTTGTGTCTGTGTTACATAATATATCAGTTTCCTCTTTATTTTCTATAATGGAAGATGCAGAAAGTGAGGTCATGGAGAGCCTTATAATGCTTTTCTAGCAAGTTTGGACTTGTTTCTGTAAGCCAGGACTTCTTCCTAATGCATCTCTATCTGTTGTCACTGTTAAGGGATGATGAGATATCAACGGTAAATAGAGTACTTACAAATATAAAGTAGATGTAACAATATTTAAAGGAGGAAAAATAAAAAAACATTAAATGTGACCACCACAAAAACAAACAAGCTAGTGATTTAGGAAATAGTATTGGAGTTATTCCCTCTCCCTGAGCATAGAGAATGTGACCCAGCTGGAGCTGGGCTCATAAGGACTCACAAGGACACATCAACTGGGCACTGAGGTATAAAGACAATAACTAAGATAATGTTGGAAAATATCTTTTAGGAAAACTTTCACATAAAGCCAATCAAACAGAACACAAAAGACTTTCTACTCTTTTTCTATTAGCATTTAGTGAATAGAAATTTGTTGGACCAATGAAGACCCTCCTGACTGTCATTACTGAAACCTGTACCAATGATTGTTAAAAAAGACGATTCAAAATGTAAGATCACAGTTTCTAGCCAATCTGTGAAAAGGTGAAGCTTTCAATGGTTTTGCCCATTTGTAATGTTAAAATATATCCTGGTGATTCTGTAATGGTCCTTGGACTTGGGCAGACATGGCTGTGGCAGCATGCATGTCTGTTTTCCCATTCTTGCCTGTTCTGTAATATTCTTTGGACTTGGACAGACATGGCTCTAGCAACATGCTTGTCCATTTTCCCACTTTTGTCTGTTCTGTGATATTTCCTTGGGCTCGGGCAGACGTGGTTGTCCGTATCCCACTTCTGCCCTTTTGAATATATGCCAAATAAAACTTTCTTTTTGCTTTACTAAACTTTGTGATGTTTTTCCCCTACAACACTAGAAACCCTCTAAGGTACCCGGAATTTGCTACGCTGGTAGAAAAGGGCACCATTAAACTAGGAATCATGGGAAACACTCCAATATTATGAAAATGAACAAGAAGAAAGAAAAATCCACATCAAATAATTACAGGAAATTAGGAACTAAAATTTCACACAAATCAACTGAGAAAAATCCCTACCCCTCAACCTTTAAACAGAAGAAAATATAATTCTAAACCCCAAATAGAATTAAATATATTCAAGAAAGCATTTGAGGATTTGAAAAACCCCATTGAATTAGAAATTTAAAACTAAGAACAAATGGAAAAAACATGGAGAAAAGAAAAGATTAAATTCAAAGACATGGAAGACAAATTACCTCAGAAATACAGAGTAAATTACAAGATGCCCAGTAGAGAGTAGACTCAATTAAAAAATCAATAACTGGCATTAAAAAGGCAGGAAAGCAACCAAGAGTATGAAAAAGACAAAGAAGTAGAAGAGCTAGAAATAGTGGAAATGGAAGACAGGCAAACAAGGGGTAATATCTGTATTATTGGAGTTTCTGAGAAAGAAAACAATGAAAAAGAACTAATATTTAAAATTATTATCAAGAAATAGAAAAACATCTGAACTTACACCTTGAAAGGACTCACTGGATAAATGGGAAGATATACCCATAATTATCAATTCCAGTCCATATCGTAGTAAAACAGATTTGAAAGGTAAAGAAAAAATCTGGAAAGCTTCCCAGCAAAAATAAAAAATCAAATAACAAAAAAACAAAAGAAGTAGATTTACATCAGACTTTTCAAAACCAATACGCAAAACAAGGCAACAGTGGAGCAATATTTAGGAAAAAAAAAACGTCAGGAACACATCAACCAAGGATTTTCTATCCAACCAAGTTACCCTACAAATTCTAAGGCTTTAGAAAAACAGTTTGCAATATACAAGAACTCTGCATCTACCAACCTTTCTTGGGGAATCTATTACAGTATGAGCTTCATCAAACTAAATGATGCTGGGAAAACTTCAGCAAAAGGACTGATGGTGAGCTTTTAAAAACATATAAGCATACATACAGGACTAAATCACGGTGGGTATGACCATGGAGGACTAAATGTATTAATGCTATATATTGTGATGAATTATAATTTTTAAAAATGAGGAAAGGGAGAAAGCAAAATATAAAAAGCTCATTGTCATATAGACACTAGGTTAGTGTTACAGGGACACCAAACAAAAGCTGATAAACCAGAGAGTAAAACATCAAATAAGAGAAAAGATATAAGTAAAAAAGTTACCACTAGAACCAAAATGCAAACCTTCCTAAATTCCAGAAAATTTATAAATAAAAGAACAGAAAATACATGTTTCATAGAGAAAGAAACATAGCAAGTATTAAAAAATGCACATAATTATAAAATATGATAATGTCTCGGAAGAATCCCAACCTCATAGAGGATGGCAAGGAGTATACCTGTCACAGCTTCGTAAGTGCTGAAAGTAGATGAGATTTAATGGCTCAGAGCAAGACAGTTGTTACAGCATTGCAAACAACAGGGAACATCAGCATAGTTGTGCCAGTTCCCCTTGTCTCCAAGACCCATGGAGTAATGTGATGGGCACTGATGGAGGCTACACATGCAGTGGATTTTACCACAGATAAAGAAGCCAGGACCAAAGAAGGCTCAGGACCTTTTTAGCAAGCATCAAAAAACCCAGACCCTGTTCCTGGGGAGCAAGCACTTATATAGTAGTCACACTATGGTTGCCTTAAGACCAGAAGACCAGATAGTCATACTTGCCTTTAAGACTAGCCCAGAAACTGCTCAGTATCAGGATGGGTAAGCCTTATAGTTCTGTACTCAGCAAGAGCATGCAGGGATGTTCAGGGCCCTCCTAACGTAGACATGTGACCAAACGTATTAGTCATAACAATGAAAATGGACTTAACTCACAAAGCAAAACCTAACTGGAGTATACAGGAGACACACCTAAAGCAAAGTGATTCAGAAAGGCTAAAAACAAAGGGATAGAAAAAAAGCTTATCAAGCAAATGGAAACAAAAAGAGCAGGGGTAGAGAACCTGGTTATCACAGGAAGTAGAATGCAAACTGAAATGAATAAAATATAACAAGGACACTTTTTATGCTAAAAGCCAAAATCCACAATGAAGATATAATAACAGGAATATTTATGTACTATGTAAAGCAGTAAACCATCTTTGGGAAGCAAAAACTATAGGAGATGCAAGGAGACATAATAATAGAGAATACATAAGTCCCGCAGTACTTTCACAAAAATTGATCATATATTATGTGATAAAACATAAGTAATTCTGTAAATTAGAAATGTTATAAACAACATTCATCACATTGCAATAAAACTAGAATTTACTAAAATAAAAACCAGAAAGTCCCTTCCATTTGGAAATTAAAAACTCTCCCATTTAACAACTCTTTACTCTTTGGTGAAGGGGGAAATACAAATTATAGGATTTAAAAAATACTTATTGACAAAACACTATGTCAGAGTCTATGAAAAGGATTTAAAGTGTTGATCAGAGGAAAATTCATTACACTAAATACTTTTATCAATAAAAGTGAACAAATAAGAATGACTTAAATTACCAGCTCAAAAAACTAGAAAAAAATCCACAAAGTAAACCAAAACCAAGCACAAAGAAGGAAATAATAAAAATACAAGCAGAAATTAATGAGGAAGAGAGAGAAAAACCCATAGATCTAATTAGTAAATAAAAATGACAATGTAAGAATAACCATTGAAACAGAAGAAACATTTTAAAGTCATAGTACTTTACAGAACTCTATGCAAATAAATTTGAAAATTGAATGAAAAGGATCATTTTTTAGAGAATAACAGATTACCAGAATTTACACCACTAGAGTTTGAAAGTTTAACCTGAACAATTCCCATAGAAGAAATAGAGACAGTTATGAAGGAATTACCCCACAGAAAAACACTAGGCTCAAAGGGTAATTCTACCACACATTAGATGACCGGATAACCACACTGCTTTATAAATTATTCCAGAGCGTTGAAAAGGAAGGAAAACTCCCTAAGTTCTTTTATAAAGCAGGTATAACTGACTCTTAAATCAGATAAAGACAGTATTAAGAAAATTATAGATCAACATCATTTGTAAATATGGATGGGAAAATTCTAAAAAATATATTAGCAAACAAAATCCAACACCACAATTAAGAAAATAATGCACTATGACCGAGAGATGTTTATTCTAGGAATGCAAAGAAGGTTCAGTATTAGGAAATCTATTAATACCAAATACCATATTAATAAATATGAGGTAAAAATTATATGATTATCTCCATAGATACTATAGCCTTTGACAAAGTTTATCACATATTTATGATAAAATGCTTAAGAAAAAGGAATTGCAGGATATTATCTTCCATAATGTTATACATACATGCATATATATAAATATATATATATATATCAAAACCAAACCAAACCTGTTGCCGTCGATTTGATTCTGACTCAGTGACCCTATAGCACAGAGTAGAACTGCCCCATATATTTATATAGTTGTATGTTGTTGTTATTTGCTGTCAAAATGGCTCGGACTCATAGCGACCCTGTGTATAACAGAACAAAACACCTGCACCATCTTCATGATCATTGGTATGTTTGAGTCCATTGTTGCAGCCATTGTTGCGTGCCATCTAATTGATTCCGAATCATAGTGACCCCATAGGACAGAGTAGAACTACCCCATAGGGTTTCCTAGGCTATAATCTTTACAGGAGCAGATTGTCAGGTCTTTTCTCTCACAGAGCTGCTGGTGGGCTGGAACCACTGATCTTTCGGTTAGCAGCCAAGCGTTTAACCTTTGCGCCACCAGGGATCCTTGCAGCTGTTGTAGTGCCTTCCAGTCTAGGGACTCATCTTCCAGCAGTATACTGGAGGATGTTCTGTTGTGATCCACAGGGTTTTCATTGACTGATTTTTGGAAGTACATTGCCAGGCCTTTCTCCCTAGTCCGTCATAGTCTGGGAACTCCACTGAAAACTGTCCACCATGGATGACCTTGCTGGTATTTGAAATATGATGCTTCCAGTATAATAGCAACACACTAGCCACCACAGTATGGCAAACTGACAAATGGGCAGTGGATATCATTATATGTATCATTTGCCATTGAGTTGATTCTAATTCGTGGTGAGCCCATGTGTGTCAGAGTAGAATTGCGCTCCATAGGGTTTTTAAATGGCTAATTTTTCTGAAGTATATCACTAGGCCTTTCTTCCAAGGCGCCTCTGGGTACACTCAAACCTCCAACCTTTTGCTTAGCAGCTGAGTACGTTAATGGTTTGCACCACCTAGAGTCTTTCTCTTCATATGTGTGTGTGTGTGTACACACACACAAGTATATATGGCTTAATAGTAAAGCCAGTATTTTATTAAGTGGAGAATCAATAGAAGCATTTACACTAAGATCCAGAACAAGACAAGGATGCACAGTATCTCCACTACTAGTCAACCTGTTACTGGAGTCATTAGCCAGTGCAATTAGACAAATCAATCTGAGGCATAAGTATGGTAAAAAAGAAAACTACCTCTATTTAAAGAAGGTGTGATATGTACCAGGAAAACATCAGAGAAATGATAAAACTAAAACAATAAAATAATTCAGTGAAATAGCAGGATATAAAATTAACATACAAAAATCAACAGCTTTCGTAAACACAGTAAACAGTGGACATAATGGTAGAGAAAACCCCATGTACAATAGCAACAAAGACGACTGAATACTTGGGAGTTTAACAAGAAATGTACAAAACATATTTGAGGAAAATATAAAGCTCTCCTGAAAGACACAAAAGTAAACTTGAAAAAATGGAAGGACATCCCTTGTTCTTGGATAGGACAATTCAACATATATTTGACAGTTCTCCCTGAATTAATTTATTAATTTATAGTTATTTATCCCAATATGAACACCAAAAGACTGTTTTTGGAGTTAGACAAGTTGATACTAAAATTTATTTGAAAAAACAACATACAAGAATGACAATGAAAACACAAAGACACTATAAGGGAAGACTAGCCCTCTTAGATATTACAACATATATAAAGCTTCTATAATTAAAATTGTTGTACTAGCACATGTATTCACAAATTGACCAGGAAAATCGAATAAGAAATCCTAAATTAGACTCAAATACATATGGGAATTTAGAATATGATAAAGGTGGTATCTCACATCACTGGTACTTTTTAATAAATGATGCTGGGATAACAGGTAGAAATTTGGAAAACAATAAAATTAAATCCATGTCTCATACCGTATGCAATAAACTTCAAATGAATTATGGATCTAAACACACATAATAGAATACTAAAAGAAAACATGAATAAATTACTCTTTAACTTTGGAGTAGAGAGATACTTTCTAAGTACATAAAAAATACATGACCATAAGCATAATCAAAAGACAATGGACAAGAAACAACGGACATTTTTACTACATATACCACAGATAAAAAGAACTCTGAAAAACTGAGGGACATTTCACCAAAGAGGATATACAGATGGCAAATAAACACAGGAAAAGATGTTCACCATAATTGGCCATTAGAGAAATCCAAACTAAAATAAAATATCACTACACACCTACTGGAGTGGCTAAGATGGAATAGTAATAAAACCAAATGTTGGCAAAGATGCAGAGAAACTATATTACACATGCTGCTGGGAATGTAAAATGGTACAGCCACTCTAGAAAATAATTTGGCTGTTCCTTTCAAAACTAAAAATGGACTTACCATACAACTCAGCAGTTGCACTCTTGGACAATTATGTCAGAGGAATAAAGACTTATTTTCACACAGAAACTTGTATACAAATATTCATCAAAGCTTTATTCATAAGAGCCAAAAACTGGAAACTACCCAAATACCATTCAATAATGACTGGCTCAACAAACTGGTACGTACACTCATATCATGGAATACTACTCAGCAACAAAAAGAAATGAACAATGAACATGTGCAACAATGTGAATGATCTTCAATGAAATTATGCTGAGTGAAAAAAGCCAATCTCGTACATACTGCATGATCCCATTTATGTAACACTTCTGTAATAACATAGAGAGATGGAAAACAGATTAGTGGTTGCAGGAAGTTAGGGCTGTGGACTGAAGGGGATGGCTCTGACTATAAAGGGGTGACATGCAGGATTAATGATGATACAGCTGAGTATTTTGATTGTGACCATCATTACACAAGACTATACCCATAATAAAATTATGTAGAACTACACACACGCACACACACACACACACACACACACACACACACACAAATGATGGCATATATAACTGCTGACATCTGAATGAGCTCTATGGATTATACCAATGTCAAATTCTTGGTTTTGATATTGTACTATAGTTGTGCAAGATGTTAACACTGAGAGAGGCTGGGGAAGGGTGCACGAGTCTTACCTATGCATTTTTGCAACCTCCTGTTAATCTATAATTATTTCACAATAAAATGTTTAAAAAATTTGAGAAACAATGAACCAAGAACGCAATAGAAAATAGAAAAAAGACATGAATAGACTCTATATATCCCTCAACTATATGGAAAAATTCTCAAAGTCACTCATAGTTAGAGAAATGCAAATTAAAACAACACTGAAATACCATTTCTCACCTGATTTAATATCAACAAATTTTAAAATATGATAACATATTTTGCTGGATGAGATTGAGGAAATAGGCACTCTCTTACATTGCTTAAGGGAAAGCAAATTGCTACAACCCTTCTGGAGGGAAATCTGACAATAGCTAACAAAACTACTTAAATGCACTTACCTTTTGACCCATTAATCCCCCTTCTAGGAATCTACCTGGAACACACTCCTCCAACAATATAAAAATACATGTGTACAAGGGTATTCATTGCAGCATTGTTTAAAAACTCTTTGCACAAGGATTTTATCCTGTTTTCTTCTAGAAGTTTTATAGTTTTAGATTTTACATATAGGTGTATGATCTGTTTTGAATTAAATTTTGTGTATTGTTTGCTTATGGGGTAAATAATCTAGTTTTACCCTAAGTAAGGTGACCAGAATGCCCCTTAGAAGCAAGGATGGCAAGATAACATCTTACATACTTTGGACATGTTATCAGGAGGATCAGTCTCTGGAGAAGGACATCATGCTTGGTGAAGTAGAGGGTCAGCGAAAAAGAGGAAGACCGTCAGTGAGATGGATTGATGCAGTGGGTGCAACAATGGGCTCAAGCATAATGATTGTGAGGATGGCGCATGACCAGGCAGTGTTTCATTCTGTTGTACATAGGGTCGCTATAAGTCAGAACCGACTTGACGGCGCCTAACAACAATAAGGTGACCTTTGTCCTTGGCTCTGGAGAAATAACCCTTGGAGTAATTGGGGTGCCTTGATCTGGCACTTCCAGGCCACATCTGAGAATTTGTGCTGGTGAGTGGGGCCTGGCCAGTCCAGAAGAGACTCACCTGGGAGGCTGACATCAACTAGCCTCAGGAGGCATGATTTAGCCTATTAAGCAGGGCTGGCCGATAAAAGCCCTGAACGCAGTAGCTCAGAGAGCTTCCTAGTTGATGAGAACGTTTGCTCTCAGGAAGGTAGCGTGTCCTTTGGGACATGGAAGCTCCATACTGGGAACCCTCCCAGACCCCTCCCAGTGCATTTCTTCATTTGTATCCTTTTTTTGCTGTATTAAATCTGTAGTGAGAAGTATGGTATACTCTCTATGAGTTCTGTGAGTTATTCCAGTGGGGGCAGTGGGAGCCAGCAGGACAGAAAGGGTGTCATAGTTCATGATGTTACTGCACCCATTTCCCATGATACACAGTTCTTTCCATTCTACTTCTCACCTTATCCTGTCTTCTTTTCCCCAGTATTCCTTCTTCTGTTACTCATGCCCTAGTTCTTTTTGCCAATGACACCTGAGATATGGCTTGTCTCTTTGGTGTTCGTCCAGAACTTGGGACCCTGAAGGAACTGTAGGAATATGCTTTACTACCGATGAGAGATCTAATGTAGATGTCACAACCACTGATTTAATTATAAATAAAAGTCACAAAATAACTTCAAAAAAAAGGAAAGAAAGAAAGGGTGTCACGTGGGCTCCCGAGCTTGCAGCTGGCATCCTGAAGGGACAGTGGCAAACCAGCTTTGAATTTGTGGCTAGCAGATCAGAAGGTTGGGTGTCATGTAGACTTCCCAGATTTGCAACTAGCATCTGCCTGTTTGGCAATCTGAAGGATGGTGTCCTTTTAACTTGTGAGCTCTGACCTACGTCCGAGTGACTAGGGTCGGAGCGAGAGTGTCACTGGGGTGGCTGGTGATGGGGATGGAGAAGTGGGAACTTGAGAACTGGATCAGTCTCCACATTTTAAAGCTTGGATTCATGCCAGTCCTTACCATGCAGTGCTGTAAGGAGATAGCAATTGAATTTTAACTTATAAAATAAATACCCATGAATCCATAGTGGTACAAAATTATAATCAAATAAGTGGGAGAGAAGGGTCAATTCTTTCTTACAGAAGTATTCCAAGTAAAAAATACAGAAAGAGAGTCATTCTTAGGAAAATACCACAGTAATAATTTTGCAGACAAGATCCTCTGATGAATGGTAAATTAGGTAGCTGAAAGACCAAGAAGAAACAAGATATTTGAATAGTCTTAAAGTATCTCCCTTAATAGAACTATTAACTACAAAGAAACATTGTGGAGAAACCCGACAGACACCACCTCAGCTAAGTGATCAAGTTTAGCATCACTAACGATCCGACACATTGACATAATAAATCCTATGATATAATGCACTGAGAAGGACACAACATCATTTCTGTGATATTCTTACCAAAAATACATAATCTCATTCTAATCATGAGAAAATATCAGACAAACGTAAATTGAGGGTCATCCTAAAAACTAATTAACCAGTACTCTTTGAATGTGTCAAGGTCATGAAAGACAAAGAAAGCCTGAGAAACTACCATGAATTAGAGGAAACTAAGAAGAAATAACAACTAATTACAAGGTAATAGGCTTCTGAAACACAAAAAGGGCAATAGTGGAAAAACTGGTGAAATTCAAATAAGGTCTGCAGTTTAGTTAATAGTATTGTACCAAGATTAGTTTATTGGTTTTAATCATTGTAATAAAGTTACATAAGCTATTAACATTAGGGGAAGCTGACTGAGAAATATATGGGAACTCTTTGTACTATTTTTGAAACTTTTCTTTAAGTCTAAAATTAGTTTAAAAAGCTAGGAAAACGAGTAAGACTTCTAGTCAAGGTGATATGATGAGTTCTCACTTTGGTATACCCTTTCTTCTCCAACACGTAGCATTGATAGATAAAATTTAAAAGAGGAAAAAGAAAAAAATAGTTAAAAACTAAATTACAAGTGGATCAGAAATCAGAAGAGGAATAGAAAGCTGTAACACAGTTATATTTGACTCTAGATTTAGAAGTACTTAGTGTGAACAATATTAAAGAAAGGAGACTAGAATCAAGCTCACTGACTGAAGCTAAGGGCTTGAGTAGGTCTCTTCACACTCAAAAACTTGGGAAAGGAGATTAAAAAAAAATCTGTCATTACCTACTGCTTAGGACTATGGCTCATAACAAGCTATGGGTCTGGGGTGTGTAAGTGACATAGATACAGCCTGATGAGCAGGAACTAAAGTGAGTGGAGATGTTAACTGCCTAAAATCACTTATATGGGTGCAACAGCCAGCCTCTAAGCTGCCTCTCAATGATCCTTCCCTCCTGGTATTCATGCCCTTGTATAGCTATGCCCCTCCCTCATATTGTGTCAGTGTTGGTCCGTGTGACTAATAAAATATGGCAAAAATGATAGTGTGCAACTTGTATGTCAGTTTGTTGTACTGTGGTGGCTTGTGTGTTGCTGTGATACTGGAAGCTATGTGACCAGTATTTCAAATACCAGCTAGGTCACTCATGGTGGACAGGTTTGAGAAGAGCTTCCAGAGTAAGACAGACTAGGAAGAGGGACCTGGTGATCTACTTCCAAAAAAAATCATCCAGTGAAAATTTTATGGGTTACAGCAAAGTATTGTCTGATATAGTGCTGGAAGATGAACCCCTTAGGTTGGAAGGCACTCAAAATACCACTGGAGAAGAGCTGCCTCCTTAAAGTAGAGTTGACCTTCATGACATGGATGTAGTAAAACTTCTGGGACCTACATTTGCTGATGTGGCACAGCTCAAAAGGAGAAGAAACAGCTGCAAACATCCATTAGTAATTAGAACATGAATGTACAACATAGAATCAAGGAAATTGGAAGTTGTCAAAAATGAAATGGAATGCTTGAAGATTGATATCCTAGGTGTTATGGATTGAACTGTGTCTCCCAGAAACGTGTGTCAACTTGGCTAGGCCATGATTCCCAGTATCATGTGGTTGTCCTCCATTTTGTGATCTGATGTAATTATCCTATGTGTTGTAAATCCTAACTTCTATGATGTTAATGAGGCAGGATTAGAGACAGTTATGTTAATGAGGCAGGACACAATCTACAGTATTAGGTTGTATTTTGAGTCAGTGTCTTTTGAGATTTAAAAGAGAGAAACAAGCAGAGAGGAGGGACCTCATTACCACCAAGCAAGAAGAGCCAAGAGTGGAGCATGTCCTTTGGACCCGGGGTCTGTGCACTGAGAAGCTCCTAGACTAAGGGAAGATTTATAACAAGAACCTTCCCCCAGAGCTAACAGAGAGAAAGTCTTCCCCAAGAGCCGGTGCCCTAAATTTGGACTTCTAGCCTCCTAAACTGTGAGAGAATAAATTTCTGTTTGTTAAAGCCATCCACTTGTGGTATTTCTGTTATAGAAGCACTAGATAACTAAGACAGAATTTGGTACCAGGAGTGGGGTGCTGCTGTAACAGATACCTTCAATGTGGAAGTGGTTTTGCAATTGAGTAATGCGTAGAGCCTGGAAGAGTTTTAGAGTGCCTAATAGTAAAAGCCTAGATTGCCTTGAAGAGACTGTCAGTGGAAGTATGGACATCAAAGACAATTGTGGTGAGGGCTCAGAAGGAAATGAGGAGAGCTGTAACACTGGAGACAGTGCAGACAGTGAGAAACAGCAGCAGAGAAATAGTGGCAGCAGAACCAGGAGACCGGGGCGAGATGGTGCATGAGCAAAACTAAAGAGCGAGAGAGCTGAGTGCCTTTGGGCAGGAGGCTTTCTGGCATAGTAGGATGCCTCTGGGCACTTGTCAGTGGAGGTAGGCTTGCTGACCTATGGAGCGAAAGAGCTGAGCACCTTTGAGCTGAGGCTTACTGGCAGAGTAGGATGCCTCTGGCACTTATTGGTAGAGCTAAATGGCTTTATGATACTTGCCCAACCAGAGCAGAGGCTGAGCCAGCTCAAGAGGCCCGAGGGGCCAAGAGGCCAAGGAACCAGGAAACAAAAGTTGAAGAGACAGGAGCACAGGAAGCAGAGCTGCCTCAGTCTTAAAGGGTTGGGCCATGACCTCTGGGATCTCAAAGGTGGGGCCATAGTCTGCTAGATTTCAAAGAGTCAGATCTTCACCAACTCAGTTCCAGAGTGTGGGCTTAGGAGGTAGGGTTGCCACTCAGATGGACTAGGAGAATGGGGCTGCCCAAATCCGAGGGAGCAGAGTTGCTGTCCCAGTGGGCCTGAAAGGCAGAGCTATAGCCCAGGGCTGAGGGGATTCCACCTAAAATATGGAGAGTATGGTCAACACCCAGAGTCTGGAGGGCAAGACCATTGCCTAAATGGTCTCAGAGAACAGAGGATTATTTTCAAGGCTTGAGAGCTAATGTATGTGTTCTACGGACCTGCTTGGTGCCTGTTATCCTTTCTTTCCCTCCAGTTTCTCCCATTTGTAATAGATATGTCTAGCTTGTGCCACCATTGTATGTTGGAAGCAGATAACTTATATTCTAGATTTCAAAGATGAAGGGAAATTTTTCCCCAGAATGGAATTTGCACTTGGAGGTGATTTAACACTTTTGGGATGATATGATGGGGTGAATGTGTTCTACATGTGGCAAGGGCATGAATTTTTGGGGACCAAAGCATGGAATATTATTGATTAAATTATGTGCCCCAAAAATATGTGTCAACTTGGCTAGGCCATGATTCCCAGTATTGTGTGGTTGTCCTCCATTTTGTGATCTGATGAAGTTATCCTATGTGTTATAAATCCTAACATCTATGATGTTTATGAGGCAGGATTAGAGGCAGTTACGTTAATGAGGCAGGAAACAATCTATAGCGTTAGATTGTATCTTGAGTCAATCACTTTTGAGATGTAAAAAAGAGAAGTGAACAGAGAGGAGAGGGACCTCGTTATCACCAAGCAAGAAGAGCCAGGAGCAGAGCACGTCCTCTGGACTCAGGGTCCCTGTGCTGAGAAGTTCCTGGACCAGGGGAAGATTGGACAAGGACCTTTGCTCAGAGCCTGCAGAGAATGAAAGCCTTCTCCTGGAGCTGGCACCCTGAATTCAGATTTCTAACCTCCTAAACTGTGATAGAATAAATTTCTATTTGTTAAAGCCATCCACTTGTGGTATTTCTGTTATAGCAGCACTAGATAGCTAAGACACTAGGCATTAATGAGCTGAAATGGACTAGGATGAGCCATTTTGAATTGGACAATCATATGATCTACTATGCCGGAATGACAAATGGAAGAGGAACAGAATTGCATTCAACATCAGAAAGAACATTTCAAGATCTATCTTGAAGTACAACGCTGTCAGATGAGTTGTGGGGTGACATCAGGACATCATATATGAACAAAGCAAAAGGTCATTAAAAAGACAGGAAAAAAAGATCAGAATGGGTGTCAGAAGAGACTCTGAAACTTGCTCTTGAATGTCGAGTAGCTAAAGCAAACAAAAGAAATGAAGTAAAACAGCTGAACAAAAGATTGTGAAGGGTGACTTGAGAAGACAAAGTAAAGTATTATGCTGAAATGTGCAAAGACCTGGAGTTAGAAAACCAAAAGGGAAGAACCCGCTTGATATTTCTCAAGCTGAAAGAACTGAAGAAAAAATTCAAGCCTCAAGTTGCAATACTGAAGTATTCTCTGGGAAAAATATTGAATGACGCAGGAAGCATCAAAAGAATATGGAAGGAATACACAGAGTTACTGTACCAAAAAGAATTGGTCGACAGTCAGCCATTTCAGGTGGTAGCATATGATCAAGAACCGACGGAATTGCAGGAAGAAGTCCAAGCTGCATTGAAGGCATTGGAGAAAAACAAGCCTCCAGGAATTGATGGAATACCAACTGAGATGTTTCAACAAACAAATGCTGTGCTGGAAGCACTCACTTGTCTATGCCAAGAAATTTGGAAGACAGCTACTTGGCCAACCAACTGGAAGAGATCCATATTTGTGCCCATTCCAAAGGTGATCCAACAGAATGTGGAAATTATCAAACAATATCATTAGTATCACACACAAAAAAAGTTTTACTGAAGATAATTTAAAAGTGGTTGCTGCAGTACGTCGACAGGGAACTGCAAGAAATTCAAGCCAGATTCAGAAGAGGATGTGGAACAAGGGGTATCATATCTGATGTCAGATGGATCTTGGCTGCAAGCAGAGAATACCAGAAAGATGTTTACCTGTGTTTTATTGACAATGCAAAGGCATTTGACTGTGTGGATCATAACAAATTATGGATAACTGTGCTCATGAGAAACCTGTAAATAGACCAAGAGGCAGTCATTTGAACAGAACAAGGGGATACTGCATGGTTTAAAATCAGAAAGAGTATGTATCAGGGCTGTATCCTTTCACCATACTTATTCAATCTGTGTGTTGAGCAGATAATCTGAGAAGCTGGACCATATGAAGAAGAACGTGGCATCAGGACTGGAGGAAGGCTCATTAACAACCTGCAATATGCAGATAACACACCCTTTGTTGCTGAAAGTGAAGAGGACTTGAAGCACTTACTGATGAAGATGAAAGATTACAACCTCAACATAAAGAAAACAAAAATCCTCACAACTGGACCAATAATCACCATCATGATAAATGAGAAAATATTGAAGTTGTCAAGGGTTTCATTTTACTTGGATCCACAATCAATGCTCATGGAAACAGCAGTCAAAAAATCAAATGACGTACTGCATCGGGTAAATCTGCTGCAAAAACCTTTTTAAAGAGTTAAAAAGCAAAGATGTCACTTTGAGGACTTAGGTGCTCCTGACCCAAGCCATAGTATTTTCAATAGCCTCATAT